>NC_060274.1:62418739-62626125 GCF_021613505.1 Equus quagga
AAAGAATATAATCTTGCCATTTGTGACAACATGGACGGACCTAGAGGGTATTATGCTAAATGAAATAAGTCAGAGAAAGATAATTACCGTATGACTTCACTTATATGTGGAATCTAAAAAACAAAACAAAGGAACAAACAAAACTAAACAGAAACAGACTCAGATATAAGAAACAAACTAGTGGATATCAGAGTGGGGAGGGGTTGGGCGACAGGCGACAAAGGCAAAGGAAATGAACTTCCAGTTATAAAATAAATAAGTCATGGGGGGATGTAATGTACAGCATAGGGAATATAGTCAATAATATTGTGATAATTTTGTATGGTGATAGATGGTAACTAGACTTATTGTGGTGATCATTTCATAATGTATATAAATATTGAATCACTATGATGTACACCTGAAACTAATAGGATATTGTATATCAATTATACTTCAGTAGGAAAAAAAAATTACAAACCCTCTCCAACGACTCCCAGCACTTCCTGTCTCCCTGTCCCCTGCAATTTTCCTCCACAGCACCCATCGCCATCTAGCATGCTGTGTATTTTATTTGTTTGTTTGTTTAGTTGTGGTCTGTCTCTAGTGGATTTCCACGTGCAATTCAGTGTTTATTAAGTGTTCTGTATATCTTTGTTTTTCCTGATTAAAAAATTGCAAATGCTTGGCTATGGCATTTAGTACATGTTCGTCCTAACCAATGTCTCTAGCTTTCATCTAACAACTGGAAATCGATTTTGGAGCCAGATGATTCCAAGTTAAAACCCTGGCTTGTCCACGTTCTAGTTGAGAACTTTGGAAAAGTAACTTCAACTCTTTGAACTTCAGTTTTTTTAATGTGTAAAATGGAGGATTAGGATGGATCCTTGCATGAATATTTAAAATCGCTTAAATCAGGGCTGAGCATATAGAAGAAAACGTAATAGATGTCATCTATTTTTATAAGCCCTGTAGACTTCCTGTAGTCAACAAACTTAACAATTAAATAATCCCTGACATGACTCCTCATTTTTCCACCTTCTGGAATTTGGTTACCCTGACCTCTCCACCTGAAGTGTCCCTCCAGTGCATCTCATTTCAGCCTTTTGAAATCCTACTGCTCTTCTGAGGCTCACTGAGAACTATCTCTGCTCTCCCCGACTCCATCCCGAAAGTATTTTGTATCTCTTAAGTCATTTAACGTTATTTTGCTTTCTCTTATTATAATTTGTATGGTTCTCTTAATCTCAATGCTATATTGTGAATTTCCCAAGCCAAAAGCTCTACATATCTTTGAAACTGCCATACCAACTAATAAATTGTTTGTGCAATTTAATTGACCGATAAGTGTTTAATTTAATTAAAAGCAAGTAAGGACACCAGTGCAGGCATACGTTGGAGACATTGCAGGTTCAGTTCTAGGCCACTGCAATAAAGTGAATATCTCAATAAAGCAAGTCACATGGTTTCCTAGTGCATATAAAAGTTATGTTTACACTATACTATAGTCTATTAGATGTGCAATAGCATTATGTCTTAAAAACAACGTACATCCATTAATTAAAAACTACTTTATTGCTAAAAAATGTTAACCATCATCTGAGCCTTCAGCAAGTCATAATCTTTTTGCTGATGGAGGTTCCTGCCTCTGTGTTGATAGCTGCTGACTGATCAGGTGGTGGTTGCTGAAGGTTAGGGTGGCTGTAGCGATTGCATAAAATAAGACAACAATGGAGCTTGCTGAGTTGATAGATTCTTCCTTTCACAAACAATTTCTCTGTAGTATGCAATGTTGTTTGATAGCATTTTACCCACAGTAGAACTTCTTTCAAAATTGGAGGCAATCTTCTCAAACCCTGCCACTACTAAATCAACTAAGTTTATGTCATATTGGTAAATCCTTTGTTGTCATTTCAACAATCTTCACAGCATTTTCAACCAGAAGCAGATTCCACATCAAGAAACCACTTTCTTTGCTCATCCATAAGAATCAATCCCTCATCTGTTAAAGTTTTATCACGAGATTGCAGCAATCCAGCCACATGTTTGGCTCTGCTTTTAATTCTAGTTCTCTTGCTGTTTCCACCACATCTGCAGATACTTCCTCCACTGAAATCGTGAATGCCTCAAAGTCATCCATGAGGATTAGAATTAACTTCTTCCAAACCCCTGTTAATATAAGTATTTTGGCCTCTTCCCATGAATCATGAATGTTCTTAATGGCATCTAGAATGGTGAATCCTTTCCAGGAGATTTTCAATTTACTTTGAAATTGATCCTCACAGGAATCACTACCTGTGGCAGCTATAGCCTTACAAAATGTATTTCTTAAATAATTAGACTTGAAAATTAAAATTACCCATTGATCCATGGGCTGCAGAATGGATGTTGTGTTAGCAGGCATGAAAACAGCATTCATCTTCTTGTGCCTCTCCATCAGTTCTTGGGTGACCAGCTGCATTGTCAATGAGCAATAATATTTTGAAAAGAATCTTTTTTTCTGAGCAGTAGGTCTCAACAGTGGGCTTAAAATATTCAGTAAGTCCTGTTATAAATAGATGTGCTGTCGTCTAGGTTTTGCTGCTCCACTTGCAGAGCACAGGCAGAGTAAATTTAGCATAATTTTTATGGGCCCTAGGATGTTCAAGGATGGTGAATGAGCACTGGCTTCAACTTCAAGTCACCATCTGCATTAGGCCCTAACAAGACAGTCAGCCTGTCCTTTCAAGCTTTGAATCCAGGCATTGAATTCTCCTCTAGCTATGAAAGTCCTACATGGCATCTTCTTCCAATAGAAGGTTGTTTCGGCTACATTGAAAACCTGTTGTTTAGTGTAGGCACCTTAGCTAGATCTTCTGGATAACTTGCTGCAGCATCTACATCAGCACCAGCTGCTTCCCCTTGCACTTTTATGTTATGGAGATGGCTTCTTTCCTTAAATCTCATGAACCAACAACCTCTTCTAGCTTCAAACTTTTCTTCTGCAGCTTCCTCACCTCTCTCAGTCTTCATAGAATTAAAGAGAGTTAGGTCCTTGCTCTGGATTAGGCTTTGGCTTAAGGGAATGTTGTGGCTGGTTTGATCTTCTAGCCAGAGCACTAAAACTCTCCATATCAGCAATAAAGCTGTTTCACTTTCTTATCGTTCACATGTTCACTGGAGGAGCACTTTTAATTTCCTTCAAGAACTTTTCCTCTGCATCCACAACTTGATTAACTGGCACAAGAGACCCAGCTTTCAGCCTGTCTTGGCTTTTAACACGCCTTCCTCATTAAGCTTAATCATTTCAAGCTTTTGATTCAAAGTTAGAGACGAGAAATGTGTGACTGCTCCTTTCACTTGAACACTTAGAGGCCATTGTAGGGTTATTAATTGGCCTGATTTCAATACTGTTGTGCCTCAGGGAATAGGGAAGCCTGAGGAGATGGAGAGGGATGGTGGAAGTCAGAACACACACCTATGGATTAAGCTCTCCATCTTATATGGGTGTGGTTCGCGGTCCCCCCCCCCCCCCCCAAATTACAATAGGAACATCAAAGATTACTGATCACAGATCACCATAACAAATATAATAATAATGAAAAAGTTTGAAACATGGTGAGAGTTACCAAAATGTGACGCAGAAACACAAAGTGAGCAAATGCTATTGGAAAAATGGCGCCAGTAGGCTTGCTCGATGCAGAGTTGCCACAATCCTTCAATTTGTAAAAAATGCAATATCTGCAACATACAATAAAGTGAAGTGCAATATGACGAAATATGCCTGTATTTTTTATATTGGATGATTCAGAATTCTTATTGGCTTAACTAATGATTAAATCAATAGTAGGGCAAAATTCCTGTTGCTTAAAAGTACAGATTATCAGCAGAATTTTGAATAAGATAAAAATCATAGGAAGGATGTATAGAGAAAGACAGTCCAGGAAGAAGGAAATGAAATCATGACTGCCCCACAGACTACACAGCTACAACCGGCAGTGAGTGACTCTTCTTTTTTTTTCAGAAGTTATTTTGGGGCCACGGATTACTGGTTAATGGGAATGAGGTAGGACTACAGCGAAACAACACTTCAGGCATAGCCTTAGCATTTGGCTCTTCCATAACACTTCCTGATGTTATTAGTGAGAAGGGGTTAAGTATACAGACTTACTAAAATACATCATTTTAGATACTTGCACTTTGAAGGTGTTTTGTACACATAGGTAAGTTTAGCTTTGGCAAATAACAAAAAACCTCACTGTTATTTTAATTTAGATTGATTTGATTTTAGCCAGATTTCAAAACAAGGCTAATATCCAACTTCCTAAATTCCTAAAAGAATGTATTAACATAAAGAAAACAGTAAACTAAATAATGAGAACGATGAGTTACATGTGATGGAAATTAAATTATTGTGTGAACAGAATTGATCAAAGGAATCATTTTGATATCATAAATTGTAAGTAGTTGTTAAGGTAATCAGAGCATCAGACACAGGTCATCCTGTGACTTCACATTATCTCCATCTAGAAAAGGAATCTTATGTACATAGTTACATGGAATGGGTGAGTTCGTGAAAATTTCCATGTGATAGTTACAATAAATTGAACCAAATATCAAATGAACCAAGAGTGCATCAAATGTGCGTTAAATACTTTCCTTAAGAAATCATCATTTGACTGTTTCTAAACAGTCACCAATTACTTTATAAATTTTAGAAGAGTAGAAGGTAGGAGGTAACCTACTTTATTTACACCAACTAAACAGGTGGAGAGAATCTACGTCTTGCAAAAATCACAAGATAAAATAAGACCAGAACTCTAATCTTTTCTGAGTTCAAGTTAGCTAACATCCGTGCCCATCTTCCTCTACTTTATATGCGGGACACCTGCCACAGCATGGCTTGCCAAGCGGTGTGTAGGCCCACACCGGGGATCGGAACTAGTGAACCCTGGGTCACCAAAGTGGAATGTGCGAATTTAACCACTGCACCACTGGGTGTTTAATGACATACTTAATATATCAGAAAAATAGTCAAAACATTGTTTTTTCCTTTTTTTGCATCCCAAGGTAAATATTTCATGGTATTCACTTTTTTATACTTTAAAAGTGAAAATAGCCACATGGTGAATTTTATTTTATTAAGCAGATTTCTTTGAAATATTTGTGAAAAGAGAGTGTGCTAATGAAACTTCATTTCTGATTATCCTTCTCATTTTTACTGCAGAATGGTTCCTGCATATACTATTTTGTAAAGTAACTTTTATTAGAGGTAATATGTAAAACATAAGTAAAAAGTTAACACTACATTTGGATACAACTGATATAGATTTTAAAATTTGTTTATCCAAAATTTTTGCTGATGGAGTATTTCTGCGAGAATACACAAGAAATTGCTTACCAGGGATGGTCTCTGGGAGGTAAATTCTGTGCTTAGGGATAGAGAGCTATATACTTTTTTGTTTAAAAAAAAGCATTGCCATCATTTTATCATTTAAAACCAAACAGCAACAACAAAACATTTTTCAGAATGCTGTGTGAATATGGGCTTTCAGCATTTTTCCATTCATTTTAGTTTAATCAATTTACTTAGTATGATATTAGCATGTGACATTTGATAAGAATAAAAATTTTTAAAAAGTAGACTAATGTGTATTTCATCTCTAATTTAAGTCTCATAATACTGTGGAAGAAGTTAAAGAATCATTATGGATTTATAAATATTTATCACTGCATCCAACTAGATGATTTCACTGGGAAGAAATTTCCAGGCCAAAATAATTCTATTTTTATGATTTGGCACAGACATACTCACATTCATTTACTTAACCAACTTATTTAATTTGGGTGCTGAACTTATTTAATTTAGGCTACATTAACTACTTTCACTAACTTATTTAAGCTATTTGTAACTAACCTTTAAATTTAAGGAATGAGGAATCAAAGAAATGAATAGGTTCTGGAGACAGATGTGAGCTTTTTGTCTTGGCTCACTGCTTACTAACAGGGAAATCTCCGGCAGCTGATCTAACTTCTTTGAGCCTGGAAGATCCTGGAATGCGTGGTATTTCAAATATAGAAAAAGAAGCAACATTTTTCTTTGTAAAAGTGATTTATCAGATCTAGAGACATAAATACAATTAGAAACAAAGTATACCTTAGCTAATTCACCCCTCCCCTGCCCCGTCACGTATTTTACAAATTAGAAAACCAAAATCCAAAAAAATAAGTGATTTTTCCAGTGATGGCCAGTGGCAGAGCTTGGGCTAGAACCCCTGAGTACTCATCAAGTAGCTCATTGTTCTTTTCATTCTAGTATGTTCCTTGATGACAAGTGGGTGGAACCTGGTGAGAAACTATGAACAATCAAACAAAAACCTCTGCTTACGAAACAGGGAATGGCTATGGATGTCTAAGGCCAAGTACCCTGAAATAGTCAGTTAATGCCTCATTCTTAACTTGAATTTGACTCTATAGGCAGGAGGGAATCTCCAGAGAGGAGAAATATCCGACTGCTTGGGAAGCTTTCTTACATCCATGCTTTATTCTTCTTCTAGTCTTTTGAGCATCATTAACAAGGTTTTAGTTTATAGTCAAAGGGAAAGTATATATTGCACATCAACAGTTTTCACATCAGACACTTTTCCTGGCTTTACAAAGTGGCAGCTAGATGAATAGTGCTTTCCAGAAAGTGGAGAAACCAATACTAAGTGAATCCACTGCCTATATGCAGGAAGATGCTTGGGGCAGGAATTCAAAACCCTTGGTGTCAAGTGTCACTCAAACCGTCGCAATGGGGAGCCGAGAAACACTTTCTGGTAAGAACTTTAAGATTCCTGCTTCTGTCTTCTCCAGGATCATCCGCTCGTCCTCCAATCATTCCAGAACAGTTCCGTGACAAAGAATAAAAACTCTGCTGTTGAGGATGCGGACCATTTCTTAACGTCAGAAAAGGGCCCTGCAATTTGTAAACAATATTACAGGCCCCGTTTATCCCAAAATGTTGAAATCCGTCAGTCATTTAACAGACTGGATGGATACACATCAACAAATGTGGTGGGTGTTTCTGAGATTACATCAGTTTCATTTTCCACTTGGGCCTTTTTTTAAGCGTCCACATTTGCCACCAAGAAACACACTCATAACTGGGGGAAAGTTACGTGCCGTATATTTTTGAATCTCTTGGAGAGGTGAAGGGCCGTTATTTCCTGCTGGGTACTGTCCTCCTTTTCTTGCTTCACAAACAAAACCCGGATGTGACTTGGGAACGGAAAAAAAAAAAAAAGAACAAAAAGTAAAACTTCTGTTGTTTCTCCAGGAAAGTGGGCTAGCGCAACCCCAACCCTTGGGCCCCCGCCCAGGCCGGTCCCCCGCGGGCGTGGCACGACCCCCGCAGGGAGATCAAGCAGCGCGAAGCTTTTCAGCGTCCTGGGGCCGCCTCTCAAACCTAACCCTACTCGGGCTCCCTGGGGCAAGGTTACCGGGGTGGAGGGGACCTGAGAAAGAGACCAGGGGTTTTAGGATCCTGGGTCGCTGGGCAGGGCTGGCGTGACGGGGCGGCCCGGAGGCAGCTGAGCCCTCGGGCGCGGGGGACCACCGCGCGGGAGGCGGTCACGTCCTGCGCCGGCGGGCGGGGTGCGCAGGCACCGCAGTTATTTCGGGACGCGCCGCGGTTCGCAGCACTTCCAGCCGCTCCACTTCCAGAGCTGTCCCAGGGCCCGGTTCTGGGGCGAAAATGCCGGCCCTTCACATCGAAGATTTGCCAGAAAAGGAAAAGCTGAAGATGGAAGTTGAGCAACTTCGCAAGGAGGTGAAGTTGCAGAGACAACAGGTAATTCGGCTGTCCCAGAATATTTCCTTCTCTGAAATCCAACAAGGTCAGCTTTTCCCGGTTTGTTACAGTAAAACAAACAGGGTTTTGGGTTTTTGTTTCTGCAGCTTCTCTTGAAGTAGGGCTTTGGTGGTGCCTGGGAACTGCCAGTTGTTGTAGGGACATCATAGGAGGTAAATGAGAGAGCAAGGATCCTATGAGTAATTTAAACCCGAATGTCCGAACATCTGAGGAGCCTAGAATGGGGGAAATAGACAAGAACTGCTACCTGCTGGTAGAGAGTTGGCTTTAAAAGCTCAAGCTGTAGGAAAAGGCAGATGGCTAGTTAGTTCCTTGATCTTTTTCATTACGGGAAAGAATGGTATTTGAAAGGTTTTTGTTTTGTTTTATTTAATCACAATTTAAAGTCTTGAATTACCTAATTTTGAATTCCACCGGGGCTCTCCAGAGCTGTGCAATGAACAGCCCATTGGAGCTTGGGAGCAAAACATTACAATCTATTTTTCTTTATTTGTAAATATCATCCCTTTATAATTTCCATCCCTTTAAAATTTCCAAATTATAATTTCCATAATTTTCATATGCACCTCAGTATGTGTATAAGCATTTATTTATAAATAAATACAGATACTACTGTATTAGTTCATTGTGCATACCTATAAAACATAACATCTGCTGCCAATCTCCCTCTTTTTTGCTCAGGAAGATTGGCCCTGAGCTAACATCTTTGCCAATCTTCCTCTATTTTGTTTGTGGGTCCACAGCATGGATTGATGATTGGTGTAGGTGCACACCTGGGATCAGAACCTGTGAACCCCAGCTGCTGAAGCAGAGCATGCTGAGCTTAACCACTATGCCACCAGGCCAGCCCCATGGAGAGAGATTTTTTAAGGAAAACGATCTAGTCCTTTCTCCATAGCAAGAAAAATTTAAACAATTTCATTTCTCTATGGTTTAATACTAGGAAAAAAATTAAGAAAAACAAGGGAAATGAAGCAGATGTGGTAAATATGCTCACTTGCCTTCCTGCTCTAGTTATGGTAAAGCTGTTCATACCAAGAGTTTTGTCACTCAGAATGTACATTTAGAGTGATGTTTGGAAGATGCACGCTTTTTTGAGTTTTACTCTTTATACATTTCTTTTCTCAAATTTAATCCTTCACTTCCAAATACCTACTCTTCCTAGATTTTGGAGTGCAAAGTCCTTTTTATTGATGTTGAGAGTTTTTATAGCTTTAAAAACACAGCTGTGTTTAGGGGCTGGCCCAGTGGCGTAGGGGTTAAGTTCACATGCTCCGCTTGGGCCGCCTGGGGTTTGCCGGTTTGGATCCTGGGCACAGACCTGGCACTACATGTCAAGCCATGCTGTGGTGGTGTCCCGCATAAAATAGAGGAAGATTGGCGCAGATGTTAGCTCAGGGCCAATCTTCCTCACAACAAAACAAAACAAAACAAAAAAAAACAAAACAAACAAACAAATATAGCTGTGTTTAAAGAAAAAAAACAAAGTTACAGGATCTAATATGTAGACTTGTTTCTTGAAATTTTAAGGGACCCATTTTGTGAATGGCAAAGCCCACAGTACAGCATGTGTTGACCACTTAGATTTTTCACACCGTGAACCTTCGAGGTTCCATATTAAGCAGAGTTGTATGTACTGAAGTAAAGCATTGTCTGTGCAGGGTTGAATATCTTAATATCTGGTATCACTATGCAGAATTTATAGGGCAAAAAAGAGGCAAGTGTCTTCTTGTTATTTAAAGCTTCAAATTAGGAATTTGTGGGGGCCTGGATGCAGCTGCCTGTGTGGAAATTAAAGGTGTCTTTCGTTAGCAGTTTCTCCCTGCCAGCTCCCCACTTCCACCCCTCAGGACACACCCTGCTGGATGGACTTTCCATCCGGAAGCTCCAGGTATTTGCCAGAGGGAGCGAAAGCTTCTGAAATGGCCTTAGGGGATAAAAGGAGAGGCATCAATTCCTAATAATAATATTCAAACATTTGATTCTCCACCTTTAATTATAGGGTATTAGTGCTACACAAATATGGCTCTTAGAGATCATTCAACTCTCTCACTTTTAAGGAGGAAAAACTAGAATCCCAAGGAGGCTAACTAGCTCCTCATTTAAGACCTCAGAGACAACGATAGGGTAGTTACAAAAACACGCCTTCTGATGCCCAGTCCATTATTCTGTCAATAAATTGTTCATGTCTGAGCTGGGTGCTCTGCTCAGGCCAAGGACACAAAATTCACAGGCTGAATTCTGGCTCCAGCTAAGTGTTGTTCAAACGTATCGTCTTGATCATGGAAGGAAATGCATCAAAGGAGTAATTATTCACTTTGAGAGGTTACAGATCTCTTTGGAAATCTAATGAAGAAGCCTCTTTAAGAATGGATACAATTTGGGGAAACTTGAATCTTATCCACAAATTTCTCTGGGGCCACAGACCCCAGGTTGTGGATGCTTGCATCATCACTGCTGAGAATTCACTTAAAATGCACACACCGTGAATGCCAGCAGCAATTGAGAGCAGATGCTACCTGGGAGAATGAGTGATACCTGAGAAGATTTTATTTTGCCACATTTTAAGTCATATAACTACATCACTTAGTTTTAAATTTAAATCAGTGGCCTTCACATTGGTGTGCAAAGAGTCTTTGGGGTGTGGGAGTAAAATATGAAAATTTCTATCTTTGGTTAGTTTTAAATCTCATCTTTTTTATAATTTCCAGGTTATGTTTTATAATTATGCGTGCTGTATTAACACAGTAGCATCAGCACTTATTTATAAGTAAATAATTATGTACATTTTGGGATACATATACAAACATGTTTTAGTGATCACCATTAAAACAGTTTGAAGATTACTAATCTAGATGACAAATTCAGTGGGAACAATTTGCCTAGTTTTAAAAGGTTTCCATTGGGATTTGCTCGAGCTTCTCTAATTTTTACTTCTAATTTCTTACTAGTAATGCAGGCCTTTATTAAGACTCTAATCCTTCTTTTTTTCCTTTCCTTTTTTTTCTCACTCTTGCAACCTGTCTCTTCAAGTTAGATATTTTGAAGAAACTATTCCATCCTTTCTCCATTGCAAATAAAGTTTGAAGTGATTACGTAAACACAAGAGTCCTAGACAAGCATGGTCACCTTAGATAACTCTTCTATCAGGATCATTGTCCTCAAGCAACGGGAAGGAATTCTGAGCAGAGACACAGAATGAGACTGAGCAACTCCAGCTTTTCCAGAGTCAGACTTTCTCCAATGCTTCTGTCATTTTGTGAAATGCAGAACCTGGCACTCACCCATAATAAATGGGAATTTTGGCAGGACACACTCCAAAACATTTGGGAATTTACTACTGCACCTGCTCATTAGCATGGAAGATTGAAAGCAGGGTATGTTTTAGTTCCTAAAATATTGTGGACACGTCATAATTAAATTTGAGCAGAGTGAGGAAGTCATATGAGGAACAATCGATCGAAATTGCCAGAGATGATCTATTTAATACAGTGACTTTCAAACTTTTTGACTCTGACCACAGTCACAAATATATTTTCCATAGATTGTGTCATTCATATGTATTCCATGTGTTCTGTGATGCTTGCTAATATTTTTATGCGGTTCTACTTCATTTTTCAAAATGCTGGTTGTACCCAATTATATTAATTTCACTAAAGGGTGGTGACAAAGTTTTAACAATCCTGACCTAATTCATTTTTTTTTCTCAAGGTGTCTAAATGTTCTGAAGAAATAAAGAATTACATTGAAGAACGTTCTGGAGAGGATCCTCTGGTGAAAGGAATTCCAGAAGACAAGAATCCCTTTAAAGAAAAAGGCAGCTGCGTTATTTCATAAATAACTCTGGGGAGACGCTTCATCCTCAGTGGAAGAACTAGCTTGTTTTAGTTTGCCAGAATGAAACCGACATGCCTTTTAAAGAGAAAAAAAAAAAAAAAAGAATGAAATTTAAAGGAGACTTTCTTCAGCACTTATATAGATATGTTTCTGTATACAAGCTATGTGCTTCTCATCTTTGCTCACTACACTCCCCTTTTACGAGGGCAGAGAGTATCAAATGTGCAGTTATGGAAAGAAGGACGTTACTTGTGCATGACTCACCTCTTTCAGTATATTGCTTGATGCCTCAAATAAAGTTTTATCTCTGAAAAAGGAGTGTTGATGATTTAAGAGAGCATTTAATTTTTTTGGCCTTAAATTTTATATTTTTCCCCATAACCTTTCTGGTGTTTGGGACATGTATCAAAAGATGAGGTGGTTTGATGGATCAGTTCCCCAATCCAGCTCTCTCTGCTTCAATTCTTAGGAGGTTTACAGTGCTGAGTTCTGACTTCTGGAATGTGTCTGATCTAATGTTAACTATTAGGGAATTGAGTGAGTAGAATTGAACGCTGACAGGAATCAGATTATTTGAGTCAGGAACCAGGCCAAGCCATGCCTACATAAGCACTTCTGTGGTTTGTCATCATACAGATCTTGTTCAAACTGTTGCCGCAACAGTGGCCTTAGGATAGGGAGAGGGTTGGGGTCAAGAGGAGCACCCGGGCGCCTGCCCTGGAATGTTCACCCTCAGGGAGCTGCACCTCCTACAGGCTCTGCAGGTCTTGGCATGGCCACCCTCCAGCTCTGTGTCATTGGAACAGAGACTTGGTTCTGCGTGGCTTGGGCCAAGCACTGCTCTTTTCCTTCTCCTCCAAAGGGACAAGTTAACCTTGTACCCATTTCTAAAATTAGCTTGCTTTTTTCTCATTCATTTGCAGGAGTTTTTAATATATTCTGACCATGCATCCTTTGTCGGTGATAGGTGTTGGAGGTGCCTTCTCCCAGTCCATGGCTTAACGTTCCACAGCGGGACCATCGCTGCAGCGATTTTAGCCCGCAGATGCAGCACACCAGAGTACATGGCCTGCTCAAGTCCTTCATGAAGACACCCATAGCCGGACCTTAAAGAAAGGGACCTTTCTTCCTCTCTTTGAGCATTCTTCCTCCCTCTCCCTCTGTCTTTTGGATGCAAGTTGCACCAGGTTTGAGCCAAAAACAAGACAAGGAAAACCCTTACAGGTTAGCTCCAGCTCAAGTGGGCTCAGTTACTAACTCCTCCTGCAATTTTACATATGACACCAGAAACCCAAGTTTCTGCTTGACTAGGTCTTTTCTCCAGCCTAGATGCATAGGTGTGCTTCATCAAGCCAGAGAGGTGCCTGTGACTCCAGCAGCTTCCTCAAGTCTATCAGCACCTTCACTAGGAACTACTTTCCCTTCCCTCTCCAAGAAGGAACGGGATACCCCAGGCTTTTGAAAGAGCAGGTTACGGCAAACCAAGAGCTGGGAATATTTCCTTCAGTTTCTTGCCTTTTTTCCAAGTGTTGAAGTCAATTGGGATTACTGAGAGCCCAGGGATAATTTTACTCCAAAGGAGGATTTACTCCAAGGTGAGGTTTAAGAACAGCAAAGGTATTATTTTTTGCCAACAGCCATAGAACAATTAGTATTTGGGTTATGTTGCTATTATTTCATTTAACATTTAAAGTGGCATGGGATTTTAGTACCTTGGTGCTTGTAAAGTTTTACTTTAATGAACTGTTTCATTTAAGTCATAAAGTTTTCTTCTGTTGCATAAAAAAGCAAACATCTATTCTGCTTATTGGTAAGGCAGATCAAATCACCTGCTTCCTTCATGAAAGGCCAACTCAATGCATTTATCCACTAACTTCTTGAAGTTGGGGATTACAAGGCTGTATCCTGAATTTCTATCAGCTGCATTCAGCTACCCATTCACATGCATCTGCAAGTCCTAGCTTCTGCTCTTCCTGTACCTTCAACCATATGACAAATTAGTCAGCCTACTTCTGTTTTTTCACTAATAAATATCCAATCTTGTAGGTGTTTCTACCAAATCTAATCTGTTCTATTTTCCTTACTGTTTCATCATCGTAACTCAGCAAATCTATAAGAAGTGTAATAAAATACTCTTGATTTTCAAGTGTTGAACTTATTAGCTTGCGTTAGGAAGAAAATGAAAATATGGTAACTATGTACTTAGATATATTATATAAGTAACCTTTAGTAAGTGGGAATTTGTTAAGTAGAATTCAAATCATGTGTTCAACTTCTTTCAGTATATAATTGTGTAATCATTTGATATCTGATTGATTAAATACTTATTATGCTTTGTGTATTGAGACTTACGTTCTATAAACCCACATTAAATTAGCAAAATAGGCTTTCCTAATTCTAGGCAGAATCTACATTACAAGCTCACCCCTACTTGGTATTTTAAGACAGGTTATTCTGTATCTTGGATGCAAACTGGTATCTCATTACTGTCTAAGTTTGCATTTTCTTGATTTCCTATGACTTCTACTGTCAGATTTTTGTGTACCTTTTGATTACCTTCACCCATTTCAACCACACCCCCCACCCCCTACCAATGGCAATCACCACTCTGTCCTCTGTATCTATGAACTTGGTTTTCTTTTTTTAGATTCCACATAAAAGTGAGATAATATGGTATTTGTCTTTGTCTGACTTATTTCACTTAGCACAACGCCCTCAAGATCCATCCATGTTGCTGCAATGGCAAGATTTCCTTCTTTTGTTATGGCTGAATAATATTCTCAGATTTTCTTTATCCGTTCATCCATCAGTGGACATTTAGGTTGTTTGGCTATTGTAAATAATGCTGCAGTGAACATGGGGGTACAGATACCTTTTCGAATTAGTATTTTTGTTTTCTTTGAGTAAATACCCAGAAATGGAATTGCTGGATCATATGGTACTTATATTTTTAATTTTTTGAGGAACCTTCATACTGTTTTCCATAGGGGCTGTACCAATTTACAATCTCACCAACAGTGCACAAGGGTCCCCTTTTCTCCAAATCCTTGCAAACACTTGTTATTCTTGTCTTTTTGATAATAGCCATTCTAACAGGTGTGAGGTGATATCTCACTGTGGTTTTGATTTGCATTTCCCTGAGGTTTGGTCATGTTGACCACCTTTTCATGTACCTATTTGCATCTACTTTTACTTGTTTAAAGAAACATTGAAAGGTTATACAGGAAATTACTAAAAATTGCTACCTATGAGGACCAGTGGTGAGTATAACCAGGTGGGAAAAGATGAGATTGAGACTTCTCATTGCATATTTTTCTGTAAAGTTTTGATTTGGGGACCCTGTGAATATATTATCTAGTTTAAAAAGTCTAATTTAAAAATAAAAAATAGAAGCAAAATTCATATTGCTGTGTTTAGGCCTTGGAGAGTAAGTGTATTTTGGTATTAATGTTCTACGAATGAGAAATAATTTTGTATAGTCAACGTGATCTAATAGTATATTTTGATCTATTAAGTTTATCCCACCAAGTACAACAAAGATATTGAGTCAATAATAGTTATATTCCACTCTTATCCCCTTTAACTGAGTCTTCGAAGGATGATAATCAATGAGAAATAAGCTGCTGTTTCTAACATAACAGCCTATGAGAGCAGGGACTAACAAGAACCTATTTTTGATTTAATAGAGAGGAGCAGGATGATCAGAGAAGGAAAGTGCTGTGGGAGCTCTCCTGTTAGGATGAACCCTGATCCCCTACTCTGTGCGCTGAGCTGTCCTAATCAAGCAAGACCGGGGCGTCGTCATCAGCACCTTTCCACTTGAGCTGCATTCACTTTGAGAGGGTGAATCCACAGACCATTAAAAAACATTCACTTACGTTGGGGGAGTAGAGACGCATTGATGCCAATTCTTCCTTTCTCTTTTGGTTCACACACACATTAAATGATTACCTTCTCTTCTTTTTAAAAGAAATCCCTGATATTAAAGAGTGCATAATTTCATTGAACATGAAAATGAGCAGTCAAGGTGGGATCAAAATAGGTGAATTATAAATTTCAGAAATTGGCCCAGAAGCTATTGTACAAAAGTTACACTTAAAATAAAGGGGAAAAGTCCTTGTAAAATTCAACAGTCATGAAAAATAATTCATCTTGATATGCATATAAATATATGTATGCATTTATTTATTCAACAAAAAAGCGCCCGGAGCTCCCTCTCTGTACTAGGTGCTGGTTTAGGCCTAAAATATATAGTGGTGAATTAGACAAAGTCCTTAGCATCGTGGAATTTACAGAAAATATAATTAATCAGATATATGTGGAAATTGCACAGTATATTATGATGTATAAGTTAGGGTAAATAGGAAAGTGTTTTTTGTATTTTTTAATGATGATACTGATGATGGCATGATGATGATGATGATGACTTATACTTTTGAAGTGCTTAATATTTATTTGTCACTGGAGTAAGCTTTTGACATAGAGCGTATCTTTTGATTCTCAGAAGTACCTATGTATCTGGTAAATAATTTACACAAAGTCATACAGCTAGTGTAACTGTCAAAGCATACACTGTGCCTTAAACACTATACAATACTACTTCTCTACTACAAGCCAACACATATGCACAGTGAAAAGAGCTATTAGCTCAACAACTTTCTGAAGTGGCTTTTGGTATAAGTATAGCTATTTGGTATAGGTACAGCTACTATAGCCTCAGAAATTTTTAGCACTGACGTATGACATAGAGTTTTATAGTAGTTCATTTTAGTTGTTCTTACTGCTTGGTTGGTTGTTTGGTTGGTTGGTTGGTTGATTTCCTATATTCACAGCCTAATACAACAATTTTAACCTATATCAAGTGGGAGAATTTTGCTTTCATAATAAAAACTATCTCACAATTCTAAATTATGATGAGTGATAAACTCTAATTATATATCAAATCGCTTTTGCTCATTTGCTGAATAATATAATCTCTCAATTTAGTACCAGAATTTATCTGATAGAAGCTACATGAATTATTGTAGAGTGCCTAGAAGAAATAAACTGGACTCTGTAAGGACTTTCTTGAAAATACCAAAATTATTAAATGATAGTCAGTCTGCAGTAGAGAATTGCCTACAGGTACCAAAGAATTTTCTCTGAAATGTGATCTAACTCTGTCTCTGTAAAAGCTTGTATGTTTTCTTTAATAAATGTGGCCACAGACTTTAGCTTCTGTCATCTCAGCCTTTTCATATAACCAGCCTGAGACAGACAATGTTAATAACCTACTTCACAGAGGTGGTTTGGGAATTAACAGGCCTGATTCTCTAGGCTATGAGTAGAGCTCCTCAAATCCATAAGAAGGCCTCATGTATTGGCATTGACAGTATCAATAAACATTTTTAACACTTTTTTGGAAGTAATCAGATTGAATATAAATATTAAAAAAATATATCTATTCTACAGAATTGGAATATTCACTCAAACTTTCATAGCTCTGGTATAGTGCAGGGAAGGAAGGAAAGAGAGTTAGTCTTGCTTTATTGAGTGTTATGAAATAGTGTTAAAACCTGTGTGTGTCTCAACCTAAGAGAAAAAAATAAAGATGAGAGGAGAGAAATACTTAAATCTATATTAAATACTTTAAAAATATAATCTAAAGACTCTGATAAATATTGATGTAGTTCACTGATTACTTAAGAATCATTCAAAGACCATTGTTGCTAAATGTTTCCTCTTTATAACTAAAGATCTATGTTAATAAGGAACCTCACAACATGGATGTGCATGCTCTCTAATTGCCAATATCCAGACTTGTACTTTCTCTTTATTTGAATCGATGTTTGAAAGATTGTATATGAAAAGGTTCAGAATGAGCCTCCTCAAAATGTGCCACTTTGGCATGTGGATTACTTTGAGCTGAAGACCATCAAGGCCCAGAAGAAAAGCTTTTTACCTCCCCCTTAACTGCCAAAAAGATTTAGATAGAAGGCCTGATCCAGGAAAAGAGCTATGACCAGAGATAACTACAAAGAATATGGGCTAGGTATGCTAAGCTGGGGGAGCTCAGCAGGGCCTGTTTGCTCAAATTTCTCTCTGTGTTGCATTGTCTCTGCATAACACGACAAATATTTTTTTACAATATTTTGCTTGGTTTGGTTGTTACAACGTTTGCTCTTCCCATCTGCCTATGAATTGCCTTCTTTTCTTTTAATGTCTCAAACCTCTACCCACTTCTCCTTAGCTCAAATGGCATGTAAGTCTTAATTTCCTGACTACTGGGAAGCCTCTCATTTCTTTATGAGGCTCCTGAATGTACAAAATTAAGTTTCTTTTCCTCCTGTTGATCTGCCTTATGTCAATTTGGTTAATAGGCCAGCCAAAAGAACCTAGAAGGGTAGAGGAAAAATTTTTCCTCCCCTACAGTATGCAATTAGGTTTTCAGCTGATTCTTATTTAAATATATTATTTTAATGTACAAGTAGATATAAAGTAGAATAAAACAGTATTTATTAATATTTGGATTTTTCAATTTTGGGCAGGGAGTAATTTAGACATTTATAAACCATTCATTTTAATTTGATTTGACAAATGGATTATGGGCCTGCAAACATGACATTCTCTGGACAAGTTCAGCCAATATTTTCCCTGCATTCTAGGAATTGGCAGTCAAAAGGAATGGTAGTGACATTTACCAAGTCCAATTAATTAAACCAATTTTATGTACAGAGTATAAGTGAAGTAAGTGTTTGAGAAAAGGAGGAGTAATAAGTGAATGATTAAAGAAAGGCTAGGACATTTCTACATTTTTCCGGGAACATTTCATAGAAGGAGATACGGTAGCTTAAGTGAAGGGAAGATAATTGTGAAGTATTAAACAGAGGGAGAAATTTCACTTGTTGCGTGCAGCTTGGCAGACCAAGAAGGCATTTATCAAATTTATATAACAAGAGTAGAAGGAACAGGAGTTAATTTGTTATACTGTCTTTGGTAAAAAGTCTTTGAAATGCTTTTCCAGCCATTGTGGGTAACAAACTACTTCAAATTCACTGACTTAAAACAATCCATTTATTATTGCTTATGAGTCTTGCAGGCGGTTTTTCTGGGCCTGACTCTGTTGATCTTGGCTAATTTCACTATTCATCTGCAGTCAGCTGATGGATCAGCTGTTGGCTAGTGGTTGGCTAAGGCAAAGTTGGTGACTGGGATATATGTCTCTCATCCTTTAACAAACTTGCCTGGGCTTGTTCTCATAGCATGGCAGGATTCTAAGAAGAGAGTGGAAGCATAAAATGTGTCTTAAGGCCTAGGGAAAGAACTAGCACAGCATCACTTTCACTGTGTTCTATTGCACAAAGCAAGACACAAGGTTAACCCAGATTCAAAGAGAAGGAAAATAGATGCCCCCTCTTGGGTGTGGGAGCTGCAAAGTCACATGGCAAAGAAATATTGATACAAAGAAGGGTAGAAATTTGGGTACGTTTTACAACCTATCCACCTCATTGGGTGAAGATCCTGGTCTCAACTTTGGGCAGTGGAAGCCCATAGGAATAACCCAGGGATATGTGGGAAAAGAAATTTCTTTAGGATAAACAAGAAGGTTCTGATGCTAAAAGCAATATATAGGGATGATCAGGGCACACACTCAGACAGTAGTTTAAAAAGATTGAAAGGGAAGGATTATTTGTGAGAGGAGAAGCATCAAAATGAATTTTAGAGAGTTTCAGTACCTTGACGAAACCTCAGTAATGTGGCAAAGACAAATTGCATGTAAGTGGAAGTGAACAGCCTCTTGAAAATTAATGGTACTGACTCAGTTTATAGACACATCAATTTCTGGAAAGCAGAAGACTGCAGGTTCTGATTATTTCCTTTTCATCTATAACGGAAGTGTTGTAGATTAGAAAGGACTCCTGTAACTTGATCGCCTCTTCATGCTGAGGGACTCATTTTCAACAGAGCCAAATTCCGTGATGTAACAAGCTTTAATTTCTGTTTCCAGCACTAGTCAGTCAGTCTGGTGAAGGGAAAGGCTATAATAAGCTAATCCTGCCAATATTTCAGAAACATAATATTGTGCCACTCCCAGCCCTCCTAGCCTTTTGGGGCAGCCTGCATTTCTTTCTAGTGTTTTCCTAATATTCACTCTTAGACGGCTGAGATGAGGGAGATGTCAAGAGAATTTGGGTTTGCTATTTAATTTGCTCCTCAGCTCCCAAATTTGCCCTTGTTTTAATTCTTCGGAACATGTTGTCTGAATTTGGACTTCAGAGGGACTCCTGTTGATGTTTCTTCGGGTGTATGTCTGTGTTGGAATTTTTTTTCTTAGTTCAATACATTTCTCATATTAAGGTTGAACTCTTTCTCCTTAACCCTGATCAGTATTTCTCAGACCTCTGATTTCTTTTACTATGCCAAAAGTTTCTCACAAATTCCTCATACTTTGCTGTAGTTTGGAGAGTACAGTTATCTGGAAGGGAAGGAATTTGCCCATACTTTTTTGATTAATGAGTAACACAATCACAAGTTTGAGGGCTCACAAATCACGAGCTTAAAGTATTACACAGCCTTGGTGCATCCATTGACTTGGTAACTGACCCTGGAAACATGTGATTCTTTGACCTTTTTTAGAAGGACATTTCCCAAAACAAGACTAGGGACTCCTCTTCGCAAAATTTACTTGACAGCCTGGAATCTAACATTTGTGTCATTATCATGCATTTGTATAAACTGAAAAATGGGTTTAAGGTTATGCATTTGTCCTATATTGGAAAGGATAGAAGAAATATTATAAATGTATTTTCCTAAGGTCATAAATCATAATGGTATATTAGATCAGGGGTTGTCAAACTTTTGCTGTGGAGGAGCAGATAGCAACTATTTTAGCCTTGCAGACCACACCATCTCTGTGGCAAGTACTCCAATATGAAAGTAACTATAGACAATAAAATACACAAACAAATGGGTATGGCTGTGTTCCCATAAAAGCATTTTTAGAAAACCAAACAGCAGGCTGGTTTTATACAAGGCCACAAGGCTCTGCTGTGGGTCAGTGTTTTTCAAACTGCATCTTAGGATACATTAGTGGTCGATTTAGTGGAAAGTTACTAATATTTTTAATAAAACAAAATCAAATAAACTAAAATATCACCATACCTTCCATTTAGGAAGAAGGTATTTGTCTTATGAAACATATATATGTTCAAGTCAAGATGTAAAATTCATTTCTTTTTGTACATTCCAGTCAATAAAAGTGTGAAGGCTGCTGGTCTGGTGTTAGAGCTGGCATTCCAGCTTTTGACAGTATGTAGTAAAGATTGACCTTGCCCAAAGAGGGGTCTGGCCTTTCCCTACCCATCCCTGGGAGGTGATCTCTCAGCCCATTGAACGTCCTGCTGATAAGAGTGTCTTGTTTATCCAGGAGCTTTGGGCCATACCAGAAAGTATAACAATGTGACTTACGGTGAGTCTTTGAGTACGTGGTATCAGCTTGATCTCTGGAGAGGCTGGAGACTCAGGCTAGCCATATGGGCAATTGACCGTGGAGCCCTAACAAAGAGTCTGGATACTAAGGCTTCAATGAGTTTCCCTGCTCGGCAGTACTCCATGCATATTGTCACACATTGTCTGCAAGAGAGTAGTGTCATCTATCATTCCATTGGAAGAGGGCACCTGGAAACTCTGTCCTTGGAACTTTCCTGACTCTGCCCTATGCATCACTTCCCTTGACTGGTTTTAATCTGTCTCTTTCAGCTGTAATAACTGTGAGTACAACAGCTTTCAGTAAGTTCTGTGAGTCCTTCTAGCAAAGTATTACCTCTAAGGGTGGTCTTATGGACCCCTGAACTGATAATTGGTATCGGAAGTGAGGGAGATTTTGTAGACTGTCCTTCTAACTTCTAAGATGAGGAAAGCACAGGCCAGCGGCATTTATAAAGATTGTACAGAAATTAGCAGTAAAGCCACCCGGAGACTACCCGGTCTGTGGTCTCCTTATTTAGAGGCATCTTCCTCCTCTTGTGCCTCTTCCTGCTGCTCGCTAACATTTGTTGAGTTTGTCTGACTTTGTGCCAACAGCTTTGTACACATTGACATTTTATCCTCACAAGGACTCTGTAAAATGCGTACCAGAATCCCCATTTTACGGGGACAAAACTGAGGCTTGGAGAGCTTAGGTAAATATCCCAGGGTCACACATATTTTAAGTGGTGAAACCAAGATTCAGAGCCAGAGACTCTGATTCTACCTAAATCTCATTTTCTCATTGCTTAATTTTGTTTCCATCAGTGTCATACATTCTGTTCTCTAGAGAAGCTGATTGTAATTTCTTTCACATGAAACCACCAGGTTACCTGGTATAGATGTATATAACAAAGAAGTGCATCGAATACATCTTTAGTATTCTCCTAAGTACATAGCATAGTTAACCCTTAATAAATAGAGGTTGGTAATGAATGGGGATAAAGGATATAGGGCATTGAATTAGAATCCCATGTATCTTCTTGGTTTTCCACATTGTTGTTGACGTATTGGTTTTCTTCCCCTGAATCTTTTCCTTCTTTTCCTCCTCTTCCTCCTTTTTCTCCTTTTTCTTCTCTTTCTTTCTCTTTCTCTCTCTCTCTTTTCTCTCACTTCCTTTTATTCTCATCCTCCCTCTCCATTATTATTACTATTGCAAAACCTGATTAGACTAATCTCAATCTCCTATATTTCTAACACACCAAGTTAAACCAAAATTGCAGCTGAATGGGGTGTCTTGTCTGACTTTACTTAAATAGATTTTCGGTATAATGCTTTCTCTAACGGAGTATTTTACCGCTATTTGCTACACAATGGAACTCAAATCATTCTTTTTTTCCTTCAGACACTTAGGCTAAGGATGTCCAAGAAATGAAATCTGAGATTAAGAAGCAATGGAAAAATAAGTACTGTATAATTCCTGTTAGTATCATTTATAATGCACCTAAATCTGAAATCAAAAGAATGTTCTGACTATCTAATTCATAATTCAGGCCATTAAAATTTCTAAAGGAAAGTCTCCTTTTTGAAAAGTATTTATTTTCTTTTTCCAATCCCTATTACAGATTATAGATGGGGAGATTTGCTTATTTTCTTGTTTTCTCACCAGTAGGGAGAAGGAAGATGATTTCCTGCTCCTCATATGTGCAATATTCTAGGAAAAACTGGATTCGTGGGGATGAATAAACCAACAAGTAATAGATAAGCATAACACTGATAGTGATTTCTATTTGTACAGTCTTTTGATATTTTCTGTGCACCATCATGTTATTTCATTTGATCCTGAGAGGTAGACAGTATAAGTGTTAAACCCCATGTGATATTGTGATTTATAATAAGAAATATATATTTGGTCTTCCTCCCCATTTCTGGCACAGAGCTCTTAAAATCTTTGAATCCTAAGCATTTGAAATCCTAAGTATTGATAGCATCCAAAAGTGTCTTTGTTATGTTAATGAGGTGACTTTCGGGAAGCTCCTAAGGATGGGAGCTGGTTGCCAGGACAACCAATCCTTTGCTTAGAAGGTTGAAACTTTCAGTCCCACCCCCCTGACCTCCCAGGAGAAGAGAGGGACTGGAGATAGAATCAGTCACCAATGGCCAATGATTTAATCAATCATGCCTGTGCAGTGACGCCTCCACAAACACCCAAAAGGACAGAGTTCAAGAGCTTCCAGATTGGTGAATACGTGGACATTTGGGGAGTGTGGTGCACTCAGAGAGAGTATAGATGCTCCACACCCTACCCTGCCATGCCCTATGTGTCTCTTTCATCTAGCTATTCCTGAGATACATCCTTTCATAATAAACTGGTAAGCTAGTAAGAAAAACGTTTCTCTGAGTTCTGTGAGCTGCTTTAGCAAGTTGATCAAACCCAAGGAGGGGGTCGTGGGAACCTCTGTTTTATAGCCAGCATTCAGAAGTACAGGTAACAACCTGGGCTTGCAACTGGTGCCTAAAGTGGGAGGAAAGGGTGGTCTTGTAGGACTGAACCCTTAACCTGTGGGATCTGATGTTATCTCCAGGTAAATAGTGTCAGAATTGAGTTGAATTCCCAGATGCCCAGCTGGTGTCTGAGAATTGCTTGGTGTTGTGTGGGAATCACTGCCCCCCACACCCTCCCCCGCCCCCGTCAAGTTTGAAATTGGTCTCACAACACCTGAAGACCCCGTGACTTATTTTTATCCAAGAGACGAGAAAATTAAGCCCTAGAGGTTAAGGGATTTATCAAGGTCATACATCTAGTCAGGACTTTGGACTTTGTAAGTCCAGTGCTTTCCCCTCTGCACAGTGTCTTTACTCAGTTCAAATAAATATCCTCAGTTGGCATGCTATTTTTTTCAAATACACATTTTCCTTAAGCCAAGAGCTCTTAACCTGTAATATACATAAGTATATGTGAACAAGTTTCAGGAGTCAGTTAACCTTCTGAAATTCAATTTAAAATGTTGTGTCTATATACTCCCCCGCAATCCGAAGTCAAAACAATCTACAATTTTCATCTCAAAAATGTCAATAAGGCAAAAAACATTAGGATCCTTTCTTTGAGAGGGAGATTGCCTATATAACTCAAATGAAAGGGAATGCTTTGGACCTGTAGTTTAGACCACACTGCTATTTCACTGTGTTGAGGACTTCTAGGAGACTTGGAGCACAAAACCCCGTGTACCCCCCACTGTACCCTCTCTACCTTCCATTGCACAGTCGTCAAAGTGACTTGTCTTCCCAACTGTTTCCTTCCATTAGCTTTTCCTTTTATCATAGTCAGTCAAAGTGGCTGCTCCTTCCGCCAGTTCTCCTTCAGGGGCTGAGGGGCTCCCATTGCCATATCCTGACTACCGCTTTACTGCCTTCTCTTATTAGTGTTTGAAGTTCATGCTGCTCGCTTTTGCCATCCTCTCTCCATAGATGCAGTCACCTGCTAACCTTGTTTTTTCCTTGATAAACATCAGAGACCTCGACTCCACCCTTCCCCCTAATCTGCCAACTTCCAAGATGATGACCTTTTTAACATTTCACCCTTAGCATTTCTCAATCTCCTTAACCCAAGGGATTACAACACTAGTTTTGCACATCCCACTCTCTCATAATAGTGTGCTACTTTAAAGTATTAAAATACTAGTATTTTTGTTGGTATATTACTGATTTGTGATATTAATAATTTCTATCTTGAGTTCTTCCCGGAGAGTATTAAAAATGTGAACAAAATGACAGTTCAACTTTTCAATGCAAAACGAATCTATGTTGCCAGAAGTCAAGATTGTGGTTGCTCTTAGGTGTATGGTGTGACTGAAAGGGGTATGGAAACACCCCTACTGGGATTCTGGAAATGTTTTGATGTTGGGTGAGGTCCCTAATTACACAATTTTGTTCAGTTTGTGAAAATTCTTTGTGTTGTTTCCTCCCATTAAATGTACACTTTTTGCAATCACATAGAAAATATTCTGACCTCCTTTCTCCCCTTTGAAGCTCTCTAAAAGATACTATTCTTGTTTCAATTCTAATTTCCCAGGTTACTAATGAGTTGAGCATCATATGTTTTAGTCACTTGTAGTTCCCCCAGAGCCGGTTTGTCCCACACTTCCTGAGGGCCATGATAGGGTCTTAAAAGTTGTGGAGGGATGGCAATAGGAGAACAGGACAGTGTGTGGTGGAGTGGGGAGGGGAGTGGATTTTGGGAGTAGAGGAGAGTAACGAAGGGTGGGAGGTCACTCCCTTGTCTAATTCCCAGACCATCTCTGCAGGCTGATTACTGATGCACTTCACTCTCCTTCTCTTCTTATTCTAAGCCTGATAAATTGTCAGGGGCCTGACCCTGGTGCTCTTAGATGATTTATTTAAGCCGGGACTTTTTTCCTCAATCGTCTGAGTCAGAAGGTCAAAGGCACCTCAGGCCTGGACCCTGACCCTCTTTCAGGGGGAGCAGCACTTTGGGCAGAATGTAGAATGTAATGACAACCACATCCTGCTTTATGATAAATTACCAACTTAAATATCAAAATACCATTATTGTCTTTTTGCTTCATTATTGCAGTCTTTGCTTTGTTTCCTTCATCTCTCTCAATTTATCTCCACCAGCGCTGACTTATCTTAAAATTTTTTCATCTTCAACCCTAAACTTTGTGAATTTTCTAGGCCTTCATCTCTCCTTTTATATAAATGCTGGTGTTTGGCCACATCTTCCTTTATAGTTCCTTTACTTTTCCCAATTTTTTCCCCACATTTCGATTTTCTTTGCCTCTATCCAGCCTGGACCAGGTAGTCAGCCATTTTAACATCATTCTTGTGTAACTCCAATGTCAGATAATTTCACCCTGTCCTTTCAGAGTTAGACAAAACTTACTCAGCTCTCCTGTTGTATGTCCTGTGGGAAGTCTAGGTCCATGTATGTGAATTCCTGAGACTTACTTTCTCAAGATCACCTCTGGTTCTGAATTCTAACCAACTTATCCCTCCAGCCCACTCACATTTCACCCCCTTTCACTATTTTCTTTTCTGAGTCTTTTCTTCATTTCCCCAAAACTATTCTCACAAGGCATTTTTGTATGTAGCAAATATTATTCATGACTTGAGTAAAGAGGAGTTTACAAGATAAAAGGGGAAATAACCTCAAGTTGAGTATCAGATATCTGTCCATGGCAGTCTTTGCGCCATCCTTCTCTCCAAGCCTTGCTGTCCAGTCCTCCTTCAACATTTCTCCTCCTCATCCTCTATTTTCTGGTCTATTTCACCTGCAAATTCCAGGTAATTTCTAATGCAAATCAGAAGTCAGTTTAATATAGTTATAAAATATATAAATAATACATACAAAAATATATAAATACATATTTATATATAATATATATGAAATACATATATAAATATAAAACAGTCAGTTTAACTCTACCTTTCTTTCTCATCTCTCAGGACTTCAACTTTCATTGCCTCTCTTTTCATCTAAATAGTTTTTGGGGTATTTTTCTAAAGACAGTTCCTTCCCTAATATGAAGCCTTGTATTACTTTTGTCTCCTTCCGTTATACTTGCTACCCTTGTAAGGCATTCACCACCTTTTTTTTCTTTTAATTTCTGTTAGGGCTGCATCTAAATCTTAAGAAGTAAGGGTGGAGCAAAGTGCTCAGGAGTCCAACATCAAAAACATTCATTTGTAATGAAATCTCTGCCTCACCATCTAAGTTAATGTGTTTTCCCCTTGTTTTTTAATTTCACCTCCAACTCCACTCCTTGTGTCCCATTTTAACCTCTGCTTTAGAAGCCACTCCTTACCCTCAACCTTTATCTTGGCTTTCTTACTGGAGTTTCCCTTTGTCTGCTCCCTCTCCCTCAATAGCAAATCCCTGGCACCAACTCTTTTCTGACTCTTGCCCTTCTCTCTCAGACTTTGCATTGGGTAGCTACATTTTTCCCCTGGCCTTCTCATGCTGGCCCAGCTGCACCTTGGCTCTAGTATGTCTCCAGCTTCCTTTCTTCCTAGTAAGATCATGGCCAAGAGATTGTTTAGAGTTTATTTTGTACCAGCACCTCCTGGGTCTCTTTCTCTCCTCTTTTCCCCATGCCCCACCCCCCAACCTTTGTTCTCTCCTTATTCTGTCAGTCAAAATGTATTGAATGTGAACCAGGTATCCTTAAGTACTGAAGACACAGGGATGAATTACTCCGTGTCTGCTTTATTGGTGCTCATAGTCCAGTGGAGAAAACACCCAAACAGGTAATTATGTGTGACTAGAAGGAGGGTCTTCACTGGTTTGGAGTAAAAGTATGATATTTTCTTTTTTTCCCTATGAATTGTTCAGTTTCCTATGTGATTAATAGGAAATATATATTTCCCTCTGGAACTTTAATTACCCACCTCAAAATTTTTAAGAGTCCTAGGGCTTTATTCAATTTAGAAAAAGGCAGTTGAGCTTTCAAATGCCAGGAGGATAGAGAAATGGAAAGCCTGATCAAGTCACATTTTCCATTGCTTCTAAACAGTCCCATCAAAGATTGTCTAGCTGTCAGAAATGTGCTTGTTGAACTGAATCTCTCTTATTTCAGACTTAGGCTCAAAATTTGCAACTTCCTTGCTTGATTCACACATATGCTCAACAGCTATTTATTAAAGCACCATCCAGATCCAGGATGACTGACCCCCCTGAGGTAATTCCTATTCCAGTCACCCAACCATGAATCCCAAGTTGCCAGCACATAACGGACCCTTACCTTCTTGTAAATTTCTCTTTGGAGCCTTAGATGACTTTGTGCCTTTTCTGGCCAACAAACTTTGTGTTATACTAGTCCAACCCAACAGATTTCCTTAACATCAAATTTGGGGGAAAAGAATTCTCTTGCCTCCCATAAGGCCCTGAGCCTCATGCAAATTGGCTTACTCTCTCCCTATGATCAGCCTAAGGCATCAACAAGTAATGTGAGCAGCCTTCCTTAGACCACATCAGAGGAACTGAGTGGCGTGTGATTGTCTTAAGAGAGAGCGCAGGAGTGAGCCTTCTTGTAATAAAATAAGTCTCTTCCAAGGTAATTTACCTTTGTCTACTCAGGCAGAAAAGAGGTGTGTGCTTCTGGTACTAGTCATTCAGTTACAGGATATGGTATGGTAAGAAAGTGATAAAGATTGATGTAGAATGTAATAGCCTCTCCATAGGAAAGTGAGCGCCTCTGTTTTATCATAGTCTCGAGTTTCGTCTGCTTCCAGGATGTTGACTACGTATGGAGAAAACTTGACTAACCTTGGCTAGGCTCTTCATGGCATTGGGGTTCTTTCACTTCTCACTTGAATTCTCCACTGTGTCAGTTACCAACTTTCTCTCTTCTCTTCAAGAATCTAGCCCTGCTTCACCTGCCATCTTGCTGGCAAATGTCCCACCCTTCCACACAGTGGAAAAGTTTGAGAACAAATGTACACTCCCCTAATTTTTCTCCTTCTATATGAGAATGTGTTAAAAGTTCACCTTTATTTCTTGGTCCCTCTCTTTTCTGTTGGAGAAGCAAGCGTTTTCCTTTTTTGCTAAGTCTCTCTTCTTGAGCTCTTATATCCTTGGATCTCCTGGAACCTAATTCTACAAGTTATGCTATCTCTCTTAGATTTTCTATTTCTCACCCTTGATTAGTTTCTTCTTTTCTGCCTAGAAATGTGACTTGCACTCTCTACTCAAATCAATAACAACAACAGCTATAATAGCAAAACAAAGGGAGAAACTTTCCCTTGTTCCTACTTCCTGCGAGAGCAATACCCTCCATACTTTTATCTGATTTCCCACTTTTTAGAGTGTTGCCTGTATCATTTGCCTGACTGCATTCCTTACTCCTTACTCATTCTTTGAAATCTTGCAATCTCACTTTCATTCTCACTATCAGCTTTCTCCTCATGACTTTCCAACTGCCAAATCCAGCACACTTAAGTTCTCATTCACTTGTGACCTTCTGTATCTTTAGATACTGCTTTCCACTCAAAGCCCTTTCTCCTTTGACCTCAAAATCTCACCTACCATGCTTCCGTCTCTTGGAGCTCTTCCAGCTTGTTTAGTAGCAACTCTTTCCAGGGTCCTATACACAGACATCTCTCTTTACACCTCTCCATGGGGAATTTCACTAGTGATCCAATAACATACTTCCCATTTCAGGAAACTTGAGTGGCCCTATTTTGCCTACCTAGAGATATAAGTACAATCTGCTCAGCTTCGCTTCAAAATTCCACACCACACATTTTGAAATTACCGTGTTAGGTTTTTCTCCCGTTGTTCTTCTGTGTATACCTATGCAGAGGACTGCTGGTTGATGGCTAAGTAAGCCTTAAGCTCTTCCGCCTCTCAGTCATTCATATGTCCTTTACTCCATCTGAAACCCTGTCTTCCCTCCTCACCTCACCTCCTGTCCAGCTGGCCGCTAGGCTGGCATGCAGACTGAGCAAGGGCACTACAACCATTTCTGGGTTATTTAAATAAGAAACTTGCTTAGCCACTACCTTTCTTAATATACTATTCTTAAACAACATGCTAACTTTTTCTCTCTCTAATCTCTTAAATAATTCTCCACTTTCAGAAGAGATAAAAATGTAAATTCTATTCTGTTTATGGAAGTGTCACATGATATTAGAAAGCAAACCTATTCCTTTTTTGGATTAAGACTTTGAACATGACTACTGCACTTTTGGTTTTTTTAGTAAGAAAGGTAAAAATAACATTAGAATCTCATTCCTCCTTTTTTATTTTATTTTGTTTTGTTTTCTAACTATTTAAATTCCACATTTTGCTGTGTGCTAAAGCACTGGACTCCATATTATAGGAGAGGCTGTGGGTGGTATACAGTTCATGACTATGTCAGTGAAAGCACAATCATACTGTTGACTGGTTTGGCTTAGACAGTAGGAAACATCTGGTAGTTTCCTGATATTTATCAAGACAGAATTGTGTTTCCTTTAAAAACAGCTTCACATGAACAATGCACTACATAATAGCAGAGGAATTTTATAACACAAATATAGAAAACAAGAATGCAAATATTAAATATAGAAATTAGTTTCAACAATGTTAACCAAAGAGTTAATTATACTCAAGAAATATATCAATATTTATATTCTTAGTAAAATATCTTTAATAAACCTTCTGATTTTCTTTCCCATAGCTGATTTCTGTCTCCAGTTTAAATTGAGGCATTAAAGCAAATGAAGAGGACTGCTGCCCCCAAGCACAGTCTGCCTTCTTCCCAGGTTCCCTGAACAATATGCACGTCATTGACTGGGGCCGACACTATAGAAGGTGTTTTGCTATGGCGATCCCACCTACCCTGCCTCATCTGCAGAGACTTTTCTATGTATAGAAATACTGGTAACTCTCCTCCCTCCCTACCATCCTTTCTCACTTCATCCCACTAAAAAGACAGCATTTGGAAAGCTTTTAGATCCAGAATGGTGTTTCTTTCTACTGAAAAGTATATCATACAAACAATCTTGGATAGTGGTGCAAATTTTGATTATACTTTTTCTTTAATGTAAAGTTCAAATGTGTTTACAAGCCAGTTTCAGAAGAATTTCAAAGAAAGGAGTGAATACGAAATCTGAAAATAGTTAAAAAAAAATGACTGGGATCTGATATTTCTGCTTGAACTTTGTAGATTTCAAAACCTGGGTTCCAAAGTCCGAATCTTTCAGCTAAGGAATCTTAAACTAGGGTGGCTTTGCCTAACATTTCTCCTTTCATATAAACCTGTGATGAACGTTTAAATGCCATCTTGCTTCTGATCTATATATCAGAAAATTGGATTAAATACTTGTAGTTATGGTTCCAGTGTTAACAAATGTCAACCTTCTAGGCTTGGCCCGAAGTAGACATTGCTAATCAATCACAGGGTACTCTCCTGCTGAGCTAGAACAGGCCCCATAATCCTTCCCAATAGCTCTGCAGGTTTACTAGTCAATTGGAGTTGACATGACAGATTAAATCTATTTGCCTTCCCAGGTTTAGACTTTTTAAAATATAACAATCATTTGGGCAAAACTTATCATTAAACACTCTTCGAAAGGAATGCTGAAAAACTATCTTGGCAGTCCCTCATTTCTATTTTGTACATGGCCATTTTAGGAGATGAATAACTGCAGGTGATCTCATGCCTCCCTTATCTTTCTTTTCCAACAGCCCCCTAAAACTTTATCTCAGCCATTTGGAATAAACTTCTGAGTGCATCACTCTCAGGTCCTCACCACTGATCTGTTTTCAGCAAAAGTTGGAAGGACAACACGTCTTCCTTTTTTCTGTAACTTATCTTCTCCTGTTCCTTAAATTCTTTTAGTTTCTTCCATCCTCCAAATGTTTGTCACTTAATCATTTCTTTATCATATTATGCTTCTTCTCTCCAATAATTGCTCCTCCACACTGTATAAATATGCTTTCAGGTTTTTCTTAGCCTAAAATAAGCAAGCAAAAGCATAAACTTTTCACCAATTCTACTCCCTCCTTATATTAGCTTCTTATAACTTTTTTTCCTTTAACCACATATCTTCAAAGACTGAGCTGTTTTCATCAATCTTTTCTTAATCCCTTGAAAAGATTTAAAAATCCTCAGAATTTGCCAAATTCTTTCCTCTCCCCTTGGCTTCTCAGAAGCGTTCTTGACATGCTTCTTATCCTTGGCTTTTCTGGCTGCACAAATTAAATTTCTTCTTTGCTTGTCATTTTTTCTTTCCTTCCTTAACATTTTATATACTCCTAAGTCTTATCCTTGACCTTCTTTTCTTCCATTTCTCTACATCCTTCTCTTTGGAAAACTCAACTCTGAAAATTTCAACTATCATCTCTTTGAGTATGACTTTTAGATTAATATGAACTCCCAAGGTTTCTTTCCTAGATACTAGTTCCATATTTCCAAATCCCCTTCTGCACATTAAATAGTGACTCTCTTTTTCCAATTACTTGCAATCTTCAAGAGACTTTTTAGCCTGCGTATTCATCTGCTTCTTATCCTGCACGTCAAATTTAATTGCTGCCTTTCAATATGTTTTCTGGGAGCACTCTTTCTTCCAGTTCCCATTGTCATCTTGATCAAGGCCTTTATCACCCCAAACCAGAAAGTCTAAAATAGTTATATTACAAGTTTTCACAGTCTATACTTCTATAGTCTCTCTTTATAAAGCCACCTTGCATAAGACCCTGAGGTTTGTCATCTTAAACCACAGTTTTGATACCATAAGTCCTTTGTTGAAAACCATCGTGGGATTACTATTATCTTTTGAGTGAGGACTGAGCTCCTTATCTGACATCCAAATGCCTTCATGACCCAGGCTCAACCTATTTCTAAAGGTTGAGTTCATGTCAAGGTTACTTCCTGATTCCAAAATTTGCCTTGATCTTTTTTTCTTATGAATTTGTGCATTTGTTTTGCTATTTTCAATATCTGGAATAACTTCCTCTACTTTTATACTCCATCTTGTAAGATTGTATTCAATTTTAATACTAAAATCAAACAACCCCAGTATTCACCTTGAAGTAGAGTTGTGACCAGGTCTAGGTGGGATGCTGTCCAAGAAAGAATAAAAAAGGAGGCAGTTGAAGGGCATCCTAGGAGGTGTTTGAGATTTATGTCCAAAAGAGACTTATGGATGGTAACTAAAACCATGGAATTGCTTAAGGAGAGATGTAAAAGCAGAAGAGAGCCTAGGCCTGGCCTGGAGGAAGGCCAACAATTACCTTCTGGATAGAAGAGAAAGAGCATGCAAAGGACACCAAGAAACCATAGCCTAATACAGGAGAAAATGACATACAACACAAGTCAAAAGAAGAAAATGTCTCAAGAAGGAGATAGTGTTCTTTACTATTAAATGCTACTGAGAAATCAAATAAAATGAAAAGTTAAAAGAGATAAATTGTGTTTAGTGACATGGAGGTCACTACCGATCTTGATGAAAGCTGTTTTGGGGGAATGGTGGAGGTTCCAGCCAGATTAGAGTGTTGACTAGTGATCAGGAGACGAGGACTTGGAAACAGCAAAATATGCACAGCGTTTTTGACAGATTTGTTGTAGCTGAAGGCGAAGGAAGGATTGGGTAAGAGTTTTAGTTTATTCTTTGGGACAGGCTTGAGAGAGCTTAAAAGCAAGTGAAAACATTTAGGTTTAAAGGGAAAATAGAAAATATTGCAGACAGAAAGAAACATTTGATTGTGTAAAGTTTCTCAGAAGGTGAAAGAGGATGGGCTTCAAATCACAGCTGGGAGAGCTTGACTTTTACGAGGAGGAGGACTACTTCCTGTCTTGCAAAAGAGAGAGGGTGGAGAAGGAAGAAGAGAGAAGGAACATGTTTGGTGATTTAAAGATCAAGGAAATGTCCAACTTACCCTCTGAGATAGTAGGTAATGTCAACTGCTGACACCAAGGAAGAAGTAGAAAGTAACTGGGATGTAAGTTTCAAGAGAATGGAAAAGGTTTTGAATGGTCACCGCTGAATAATGTGACTACAGAATAATATGAAAAAAAAGTTATTAGAATGCCAACAAACAATACAAGCAAGGAGAGAATCAACAGGTGGGTTTATCTAGGACTTGTATTTTGCAAGACCAAGGAGATCAAAATATAGGGACATAAATTCATTTAGAGTATGAACAGGAGCATTATTGAAATGTTGGATAATGGAGTATATCCATTCCCGTTAAGAGGAAAGTGAAGAAAAATGAAAGGCTAGTGTATGTTTTAAAAAAGAGTTGTAAATGGATTGGAAATCTTGATCAGAGTCAAGAAGGGTCTCAGATGCCCTTTCTGATGGCCCCAGCTAGGAGTTCTCTTCATCTAGCCTCACTTTCACAGTCATTTGAACTGCTTATCATTCTTTGTAATGTCATCCACCGTATACCACTGTACTTCAATAAAATGCCCTAACTTCCTGAAGTGTGTACAGTGTACACAGCCACACCCTTAGCCTTGCTCATGATAGGTGCTCAATAAATAATTGTTGAATGAATGAATAAGGGAAGTGAGGAAGGAAAGAAGGGATTAAAGTAAGACAAGATACTTTATCTTGGCCTTTATTCGCAGGTTGTTGTCAACACATATCTTCCTGATACTGTTTCCTTTTCTTGCAACTCTAAGACTTAATGGAAGATATTTTAGTCTTTTATTGATCCAAAGATTGAAGCATTAGATTAGGTCACTCAAACCAGCAAAACAAATGTTTTATTTGTTCATTAAACATACATTTGTGCTTTCTTATTATTCACAACATGAAGCAGAAAATTGTGAAATTTTCCAGTGATCACAATTCGTTCCAGAGGGCAAGTCTGGGACTGAGTCACCAGCTTGTCTGGACAGCAACAGACCATTATCTACTTGGACAGATCCTGTGGCTATGCCTGCAGCTGACCCGGAATGGCAGCAAACGGCTGCTTTTCCAATTCCTTTTTAGTTTCTTTCTTTAAGAAGAAAACAATTGGATGTAACAGGATAGAACTTCACTGAACATCACTGTTAAGATAGTGGCTTTCTGACTTTGCTGCTGGTGACGTGAATGCTGTTCCTATTAGACTAGTAATTCGCCAATCACTAAAATATAAATTTTTCCATTTTTACCTCTGAATCTGTAAAGAATACAAATTAGTGCAATTTACTTCCTTTATATTTTTTATGATGATTGTATTGATATCTTTCAGTCCAGTCTGTCTACCTTAACTTAAATTTCTTTTATCCTTTTCCTATTTAAGAATTTGTCACACATTGTCAAAGATACAGTTAAAAAATGAAAAGTTTCAAAAATTTTTAAAATAAATAACTGTGAACTAGATTGAGTAGTGTTATTTTAATGACAGTACTGAAGTACTATCTGATGTTTTATTACTGAATTGAGTGAATTTCTCACTTGCCCAGATAATGTCTGACCATTAAAACAGCAGATGTATTTTATGGAACACATCAAAGTTTGCATGCACGATGCCTAATGGACTAATCGCGGTAAACAATATCGTGTCCTAAGAGTAGAACTTCAGTCTCCCTTTTTTTTTCTAGTACTAAGACTGATTCTCCATCACAGAAATCATCGTCATCATCATCAGCAGGTACCTCAGGGCCACTGCCATCACCAGCAGGGGATGTTGAGCCCCTCCTTTCACAAAGGCCTCATGACAAAAGTGTTTAATATACAGTCCCTCAAAAGAACAGACTCTCCCCAGTGTTTTTATTTTTGGTATCTATTAATTTTCTGGAGATTTCTAGATTTCTAAAGAAGAGGTAGAGTGGCATGCTATAGAAGGAATGAGGAAAAGATGTGGACTCCAAGGGGTCCAGGTTCAAATCTTGAATGTACTATTTGCTTGATTCTGAGTAGATTATTCTGCCTTCTTTAATCTCAGTTTCCTCATCTGTAAATCAAGGATAAGAATAGCCCCCTGATATGGTTCATTCATTCAACATCTATTTCTTAGGTGTCTACTATGCACTGGGTCCTGTGAGCAATGTAAGAAGGCTTTGTAAAACCTACAGTTTAGTGAAGACATTAAGTGAGTGATTTTAGTTTGAGTGGCAGTGTATGCATTGTTTCAGAGCTGGAAGTCTGGAGCCAGGATACCTGGGTTCAAAGCTTAGCTCTGCCACCTACTAGCTACAGCACTTTAAATTGCTTAGTCTCACTTTGACTCAGTCTCCTTCTCTATAAAATGGGATAATAGTAGTATCATATCACAGGGCTAGAGTCAGGATATGAATTATTATTGATTAAGGTGGGGTTTTTTTTCTTTCTGATGAGAAGACTAAAGTTCAGACAATTTGAAATAAGAAGTTAGGAGCACTTCATAACTCTTAAGGCAGCTTCTGTGTGTGTGTGTGTGTGTGAGGAAGATTGACCCTGAACCAACATCCACTGCCAATCTTCCTCTTTTTGCTTGAGGAAGATTGTGGCCAAGCTGACATCTGTGCCAATCCTCCTCTACTTTATATGGGATGTGGCCACAGCATGGCCAGAGGAGCGGTGCTATGTCTGTGCCCAGGATCCAAACCTGCGAACCCCGAGCCGCTGAAGCGGGGCACGTGAACTTAACCACTACGCCACCAGGAAGGCCCCTTAAGGTAGCTTTTTAAGGAAGAGAACTTCTTATCTTTCAGAAACCTAGGGAGAAGTAGAGAAATATTGCACTTCTCTAAATGGGTTTTTGATTTTTAAAGTCTATATTGGGAAACATTACTGGGACACTAAGATCCACTGGAACCACTGAGCGACCACTGAAATGAGTTGGACTTAGTGACATCTGACGAGTCAGGAAAGTCCAAGCCTCGTTCAGATGGACACATAAAGCAGGAAAAGACAGAAAGGGACCCAGATGTGCAGAACAGCTCAAATAGATGCAGCCTCCTCACTCTCTCAGAAACACACGTAGTCACCCCATCACAAACTTGTGTTTTTGCTGCAAAGATTTTCAGTCTACGAAAATAGGAAGGCATTAGCTATTCTTTAGAGAGGAAGAAATAGTAAAAGTGTTTAAAAGAATTTTACAACTCAAAATCTCTCTTTTCCTGTACTAACGTATTTAGAACATCATTAAATTTCAAAACCAAATATGAAGAAAATTTCTTTAAAAAAGAAAAAAGTAGGAATCCAAGAAAAAAAAAAGAACATCTATTGAACATCTAAGTTTTGCTAGGATAAAAGTTAGTATTATATCACAAATTTGCACATGTAGTTACTTGTAGCATGTCTGACAAAATCAGTGTAATTATTTTTTGCAAGCCCTTTTGCAGTACCTACTTTGTTCCAGGCACTGTTCTAAGAGCTTTATGCATAATATTCCACAATTAAATAGGGAGTTAGTTGTTGGTTTTTTGTAGACTCCTTCAATCAAATTTAGGATTTTTTCCTCTACTTTTACTCTGATGGGAAATTCTTAACATTAGCTGTTGTTGAGTTTTGTCAAAGAAATTAAAATTGGATAGAGAGGGGAGAGGCAAGATCTTGGGGACAGTGTACCTTTAAAAGGCTTGGGGCTCTTGGACCAGGCAAAACATTTTTTTTTTTTAATTTATTACAGGTGGGTCGTGGCCAGGTTCTCAGACACAAAGCAGCACTCACTGGAGAAGTCTCAGATGGTACAGTCATCCGTGGTATCTGAAGGAGATTGGTTCCAGGTCCCCCCCAATATACCAAAATCCATGGATGCTCAGGTCCCTTATATAAAATGGCATAGTATTTGCATATAACCTACGCACATTCTCCTGTATACTTTAAATCACGTCTAGATTACTTATAATACCTAATACAGTGTAAATGCTATGTAAATAGTTGTTATACCGTATTGTTTAGGGAATAATGACAAGAAAAAACAGTCTTACGTGTTGAGTACAGATGCAACTATCATAGGCTTTGCAACCCACAATTGGTTGGATCTGCAGATGCAGAACTGCAGATACAGAGAGCAACTGTGCTGTGATCGAATCTACTTATGAGCTCTGAACTAAGGATGAGGGAGTTCCACCTCCCTGAAAGGCAGTGCCAACCGTAACAGTGCATAATGTGGTGTCCCTGATTAAAATTGCTTCCGTAGCTTGACAAATGCCTTCCATTTGATCGCACTTAGGAGTTTACAGGCAAGTTAGCATCCATCACACTCATCCTCATAACCGCCCTGCAAAGTAGGAGTCATTAGTCACACTTTACAAATTAAAACAAACGTTGAGGGCCCACGGGTTTCAAGCCATATCCAAGTACACAGACCCAGTATAAGGTAAACCAAAGACTTTAAATGAAGACAAGTTGGCTTAAGTCTCAAGTTTGTCCTCCTTTGCTACCACTGCTTTTTTGTAGTCTTCGGATATACGAAACTGGATGCTGCCACTATATAATGCATTTTATTTTTGTGTTTTTGCGTTTCCTTTGCTCATTTTTCTGTCCCTTCTTAGAATAGTTCCTTTTGGAAACTACATCCTGGTTTGTGTGTACCGAAGACAAACAGGGAAGGGAGCCAACTTGGCCGTGCTGTGCCTGCAGGGGCACACCTAGTGTGCAAGGCTGCCTCGAGTCAGAGATGCAGGAGCCGTCTGGGGCTGGGGCAGTTATTAAGTTCTCCCTGGAGAATGGATGTGACAAAGAAGACTGCTCTTTCCTCCTTGTACCAGGGCAATGCTCTTACAAAAGTACAGGTGGAAAATGGTTGAAAAGGACAAAGTACTGTTTAAGTGTGCCAGATATTACATTTTTAGTGCAATTGACTGTGGATCAATTCACTCTAAAAGAGCATAATGGCAGTTTATGCACAACACAGAGTCCCTTAAAATAAATAAAATAAAATTGGAAATATAGCAGAGAAAAGCCAAACACTGTGTACTTCATGCAGTTTAGGCCCTTGACCATGTACTTTGAGGCTTTTAGCAAATAGAAATAATTTTATTTTTATAGTTGTGATACCTAAATATACAGTTCTCTAAAAGAAAAAAAAAGTGGAATATTATATTCTACTTCAAGTACATATATATCCCTAACAAACTTCTTACTTCTGAACCCACAGTACCATATTTTTAACCCTTTGTATAGTTACAGACTTCAGTCCAAAAAAAAATTAAATATACCTCTTGAAAGACTTTTAGCATTCATCTCAATTTTGCTGATTGCTTGACACCTTATAATTTCCTTGAGACTTACATTTTTGGTTCTTAATTCAAATGAGTTTTGCCACTGCTCTCAGCTTGCTGATAAGATGATTATGTATTCTGCATCTTAGTGTGCTTTCTGGTGATAAATTATATTATAATTGTCCCTGCCAGAGCTGCTTTAGTTAAGTGCCTGGTAGCATTTTCATTATACAAGTCATTTTCCTCCCCGAGGGTTTGTAACTTTACCCTTCTAAAATATGTTTTTGTTACTCAGTTGCTAATTGAATATGCATATTGAAGTAGGGCAAAAAGAGATATCCCTAATATTTGAACCTACTCTCAATGGAGTACTTCTTCAATTAGAACTTTTATAATGCAAAGGAAGAAATCGTCTCACTTCCTCTTAAAGAAACTGTGATGGAGAGTTAGTGGGCCATACCTCTTGTGGGTTTGAAACATATGGAAAAGGGCAGAGTTTATTCTATGCCTCAATGCTCTCTCCCTCTTCTACACATAGAAATGTGTAACCAGGAACCGCTGTTGGGTGTTTTCACAATGGTTCATCAAAGTTACATAAAAGATAAAGAGAACTGGCAAGATGTTAAATGATGGGCTGCTCATCAAAGCAAGTAACTTTATGGACCATCAGCATGGCATGATGAGTGCATGACACAGCTTTTGTTGAAGATAAAATTGATTGCACCCAATGAAACAAGGAGTAGATGGAGTTCCTAGCAAGAGAGGAGATAATAATGAGATATCATAGATAAATATTTGCAGGAATTTCTATGTATTTTATATAGCACATTGTAGCAACTGCTGAAAAAGAGTTTCAGGTAGAGAATTTACAGAGACGTACATGTGCTAATATCTAAATATAATATACATTTCCTTGATCAAACCACTTGGTCTAGAAAAACTGTGACTGAAATGTATATATTTACACATGTATGGATGGATGGATATATGTGTGTATGTATATTGTATATCCATTAGAAGTGGCCTGCAAATTTCTTTCTTTCTTTCTTTCCTTCTTTCTTTCTCTTTCTTTCTTTCTCTCTTTCACCCTCTCTTTCTGTGTCTCTTTTCCTTCCTTCCTTCCTTCCTTCCTTCCTTCCTTTTTTCTTCCCTCCCTTCCTTCCTTCCCTCATCTCTCTCTCTCTCTTCCTCTCCCTATCTATCAGTCTATCTATCTATCTATCTCTCTGTTTTGACGAGGATTACACAGTTGTAGCGTTCATGCATGAGGATACTTCTATTGTGAGAATAAATAAATCATTCCTCTTTAAAGCTTTAGCCTTTAGAGGCTTATTTTAAACACAGCATGAGATACCTTAAATGACACTCTAAAAAGAAAATAAATAAATAAATGAAATACAAACGAGAGGGTTGTGCAAAAACCCATTGCCTTCAAATTCATATTGCCATTTACCCATGTTATATAATTATTCTTTGGTGACATAAATACCATGGTGCATCAGAATGATTGTAGAATCTGGAATTAGACAAACTTGTGTTTGAATCCTTATTTACTGTGTAACACTACACAATCACTTCTCTCCTTGGAGTTTTAGTTTTCTCATCTGTCAAATGAGTGTAATAATAACCATGCAGGGTTGCTATAACAATTAAATGTCATGTAAAGTACCTAACCCATTTCTACCATGTAGTAGGTATATCATAAATACTAGATCCTTTCCCTATATCACCTAAGTAGAATTTTAAATGGGAGGGAGGGAGGTGGTTTAGATTAAACCTATTACTTACCGTTTCAGCATATGTGGAAAATATTATTTAGAAAGGGGAGGGGCAGCTGTGTTTCTGGTAATATTTGCAACAGTTCTCAGCTTAGAGGCAGAGAATGTGAGCATTGAGCATCTAAGCTTTCCTGGGATCAAGATTGAAGAGAGTTTGATTTTATCTTTGGGCTATTGCAAATTATCAGACTTATTTTTTATTAAAATATTAAGTACCAAGATATATTTCAAAGTCATATATAATGATTGGGAAATCACTGATGCTGTAATCAAGGAGTTCACAAGCCAGTAAGAAGACAGGTGTGTGAACAAATGATACATTGTGAAAAGTGTGGTATTAGATGTCTGGTGGAAATACTGATCTGATGCAAGCGGGACCAGTCAGATAATCAAAAAAACTTGACTAAAGTTGTGAGTCACAAAAAGTGATGCATACATACTGTAAATATTTAATTTAGACATACAACTTAAAAAGGCATGTTCATTTGATATAGTGCTAAGACATTTCCTTTAAGTGTGTATCTGCTGATTGGAATGGCTACTTCTTTTTTTTTCAATCTATTGCCCAATTCTAGCTTTCAAAAAAGTGAAACAAGGGTCCGGCCTGGTGGCACAGTGGTTAAGTTTACACATACTACTTTGGTGGCCTGGGGTTCACCAGTTCAGATCCCGAGTGTGGACCTAGGCACAGCTTGTTAAGCCATGCTGTGGCAGGAGTCCCACATATAAAATAGGGGAAAATGGGCACAGATGTTAGCTCAGGGCCAGTCTTCCTCAGCAAAAAGAGGGGGATTGGCAGCAGATGGTTGCTCAGGGCTAATCTTCTTCTTCAAAAAAAAAGTGAAACAAAAAACTTGAAAAGCAATTTGAATGCTGAATAAAGTTTCAGAAACTTTAGTAATGTCTTGCCTATACCTGATTCAACAGTAGTATCAAGCAATTCATCTTTACAAAGTTATTTGTAAATTTATTCAACTTTGTTTTCATTAAACAATGACATCCTTTCTTTAACCCTGTCTATAGAATGGCATAAACAGGTTTGAGAACAATACAAACTAGCTCTGGGTAAGTGTACAGCTTCGATTTGTGGAGTGGAATTGCAGGGACACACTTACCGTGTTGTGCAGCATGCCTTGGGGACTTGATGGCTTGTGCTATTGAGGAAATGCAGAGTATCAGTTAGGCCACTTGTTAAGCGGAGGTTGGTTTTGAGAGCTTTTAGTAAGTCACAAGTTTTGGTGGTAGCACAAAAGAGGGGATGTTGCAGTAGTCATGATGTTAGGAGCTCTTGTGTTATATTTACGTATGATAAACATCATCTGATATTATGACTCTCGTAAGTTAATAATTATGTGGCCTCAGGCAACTGGTTCTAAACCTCAGTTTCTGCTTTATAAAGATCATAATTGAGTTGTAAGAAGGCGTAAATCAGTCAGCACAGTGCCTGGTCACACTGTGTTCTCCAAAAAGGTTAGGGATGATGATGACAGTGGTGAAATATCAGAGAAGCCTTCTTGACTGCGAAGATGCAATCATACTCGAGCAGATAGGTTATTTTATTCCTCATATCACCTCTTTTTGAATTTTGTTTGTAACAGTTGTTCTTGTTGTTTGCTTGTAAAAATCTTCTAGCAAACATGTAACCACACTTTCAACAATCACTTCAGGCTCCAGAACCTTACCATCCCTAGGTTTTTCTAGGGACAGGAATTTTCCTAAAGGACAGGACCAAATATTTTGGAAATACTAGCTTCTGTTGGAGGAAATAGGAAACTTCAAGTGTCACAGGCAGAACCACAAGCAAAAGTTCGGGGGGGAAGAGTGAAGGGTAAAAACTAGAGTGAGTTTATGAAGAACGCAGCTCCTGCTAGATTGGTTTAACTTCCTTTATGATAAAGTGCTCTGTTTTGTATATGAGATAAATATAATGAAAGTTGTATGATATCAAATGCTTCAAAGTATTTGATTTTTTCCATTATATGGGTTTTGTATAAATAGGAAGCTGGAATCTCTTCCTTTGTCCGACTCTCAAGACTTGGTGCCTGCAGGCTTCTGTGCTTGACCCCTTCTTTCTCTGAATGCTTTCAGTAGAGAAGCAGATTTACTTCCATGACCTCAACTCTGTTGAAAACTTATGTCTTTGTATCTCTTATGAGTCCATGCCAATATCCCACAGGCATCTTGCATACAGCATGCTCTAAAATGTAATAAATTCCATCTCTCACTCTTCCAACATGTTCCTTGTCAAAGGTCATTTGCTCAAGCCAGAGACCTGAGAACCAGCCTTGACCCTCACACTTTGCTGACTGTTCATATGTCAATAGTCCCCCAAGACCAGTTGATATTTCTTTACGAAAATTTAGAAAGTTTTATTACCAAAAAATGGATATAAGTTTTTCTATGGCAGCATTTTAAAACACTAAAATGATTGATTATAAGGCAAGGATTACTGTTAATAATGGTAGAGCTTAGCTCTATGAAATAAGAATTCCATGATATAAAAGCTTTAAGGATGAGAGAAATTTGAAATGAGATTTAAAAGACAGGTGAGACTTTGGGGGACTGACAGAAGGAGGCAGATGGAACATCTTAACCAAAGGTAAGAGAGAGAGGACGGAGCAGCAAGGAGACTGGAGGGACCAGCACTATCAAATTGTGTAGTAAGATTGGGCTGAATGAGGACCAAGGGAAGTCACGGATCTGGGCACCAGCAAGTCATCAGTGGCCTTTGAGTGCCACTGGAGCTGAACGTGAAACCTAAATTAAAACATGAAATGTGAAAACAATATATAAGAATGTGGGAAGAAGAAATTTGATGGTGAAGATAATGAACTGATACTGGGAGAGGTAGGGTAAAGAGGAGCTTTCCTTAAGGAGAAGCTATTTGGGGCAGTTTTTAGATTAAGGAAAAGGGGAAATTGCAATGAGAAAGAGAAATGATAATAGCGCAAGTGAATATAGCAAAGAGTAGGTAGTGGAATCAGGAGTACCCATAGAGGCATTATCTTGCAAAGGACAGGGGATAATTTTCCTCCAAGATCACAGGGAAGAAAGGAAATATGCACAATAGCTGAAGAAATTTGAGGCAAAAGAAGTATAATATCAAGAGAATGTTTACCATACGGTTCTGATTATAGGAAGCAGGAAGTGAGCAGTCTTCAACCCAGCTGGGCAGCTTTTTAAAATACCAATGCTGGGTCACACTTCCAAGATTCCAATAGGTGTGGTTTGATGCAGAGCCCAGGGGTCAGTATTTTTAAATATTTCCCAAATGATTCTAATGTTCAACCAGAGTTGAGAACCATAGGCTAGAGAGAAAGGTGAGGGTGCCCACATTGAGAGGAGGTAAAGAAGGTAGAGAAGGTGTGGACACCTGCTGAGCTTAAAGAACCATTAAAAAATAATGTCTTTTGACTGAAAAATCAAGAAAAAGTGGTGCTGGCTGCAAGGAAAATGCAATGTAATATCTATCTGTTCAATGCAGTCTTTTGCGTTATTCTCTCCTCTTATCTATTTTATTCCCCTTATTACTTCCACCAATCTTCTTCCTTATTTCAGGCCAACCCAACCCTCTCTGGTTGCTTTGGCACGACTTCCCTTTTGTCATTTGCTTTCTTTACATCTTTCATTCTCCACACTTTTCAATTTTTCCTAATTTTCTGCCCATTAGTTCCTTTCCACCTTCGTCTAGCCAAAGTGGCAGAAATAAATTTGTCCAGGTGGGGGAGAGAAAAGAAGGCAGTTTTGGTAAACGAGCCAAGGCTGAGCTGACTGCAGAACAGAGCAGGCCTGGAGGATCTAGCTTTGTCACAGCAACTACTGAGAAAGTTGAAGTAGGAGAAGGCAAAGGGAAGAGCCCCCCCATTTTGTTCGTTTTCCCACAGAAGTATAATCTCAGCTTCTTTGGGGGAAACTACAGTTTTGTATACCAGTCTCAGAGTATGAGCAAAATACTGGCAATCAGTCCATGCTTTCTTGTGCCAATGGGTATGACTGGGAGATTAGACTAGTTGAGACTGTTTTAATTACAGTGAGAGAAATGAACTTCAAATAGCTTGATCTAGAAAGAAAATCATTAAACATAAATGCCCGAAGGATGCCAAAGACAGGTAGGGTCTAAAACCAAGAACTAAAATGTTCTCCAGACCATCTCTCCCATATTTCCCCTCTTATCCTGCTGTTTTTGTGTTTTTTCCCCTCCATGTTGCATGCCAGTATTCTATGCTGCTTTTCCATCCAAGTTGTGGAAACTGTTCCATGGATAACAATTCCAGCCAGAGAAAGTAATGTGTGTGTGTGTGTGTGTGTGTGTGTGTGTGTGTGTCAGAAAGAGAGAGAGACAGAGAGAGAGAGAGAGAAAGAAACTGCACACGGAGAAATAATCCAATTGGTTTAATTGGGTTCCTTGTTGACTTTAGTCCTTGTCATCCACAGCTAAGACATTCAGCTCTTCAGTACCAGCATGGCTGCCAGGTTTGCACTCCTCTAAATTAAGAGGGAGGAACATGAAGAATCTGAGCCACCAAAAAGTGGTTGGTTGCTCCAGAGACTGGCTCTGCATCTTTTTTGGTACCTGATTCCCCCAAAAGTTTCTCTAGGATAGATAATTAAGAATAAATATATCTTAGCTTCCCTTTAGTAGTTCAATACATAAAATTTCTCTATTCACACAAAATAAATAACATATTTCATAAATGAAGTCAGCATTCACCCTAGAAAAATGCTATAGGTATACTTAAATGTAAAGAAAACTGAATGTGAGAAATTATAAATGTAGTAAATTTCGACAGGTTTCATTTATGCTCTCTGCGTGTGAAACAGAAGATGGGGTAGGGACTCCTTCACCTCACACAAGTGAAAAGGGGAGCTATTTAGGGGCTGATCACATGCTTGAGGACAGGCGTGGGCATTTACACTTAATGCTATTCCTTTCCATTCCATCTACTATTAACTTTAAACCATGTGGCTTCATTTATATTAAAAGCATATATACGTGCAAAAGCGTTAGTAATAGTAGTAGCAATAGGGACATCAAGAGGAATTTTTCTTGTTCATATATGTCAAGATTTGGATTTTTTGTCACTGGTTGAGAAGAGTGAGAATCAGAACTTGCAAGAATTTCACTGATTATTTCATTTCATTTTTTAGCCTAGCACTAGTAAAACTGATAGTAGGAACTTATTGGCAATGAGAAAATAGAAATCTCCATGGACCAACAATAGAGTTGAGGGCCAATTTCAGCACTCATTACTTTAAGCCCATATCAGTGGTAATGTGAGGTGCTGACTGGAGTATGACACAGATCAGCCACCTAAGCCAAATTCTCTCACTCATTTTGCTTTTGACTCTCACTGTGATTTTATGACTACTATCCTAAACTAATCTACTGTCATCTCTCACCTAGACTACTGAAGTGTCTTCCTAATTGCTTTACTACGTGTACTGTGGTCCTCTTCATTTATTCTCTACAGTGTTGCCAGAGCGTTAATCTCATAACGCAGTTCTTGACCTCCAGTACAAATACGGCTATATATCATCATTTTCCACCTCTCCTTCTGGAAATCATCCAAAAGCAATGTATTAGTCAGGGTTCTCCAGAGAAACAGAACCAATGGGAGATATATATATACAATTTATTATAAGGAATGGGTTATATATAAGGTTATATATATATATAAGGAATGCTATTATGAAGGCTGAGAAGCCCCATGATCTGCCATCTGCAAGCTGGAGACCCAGGAAAGCCAGTGGTGTAACTCCAATCCAGGACAAATAAAATCTTTGGAGAGAAAAGGACAGGCAAAGGAAATCCAACATACCCATAATTGGAAACCCCAAAGAAGAAAGCAAAAAGTAATAGAAGAGAATAAATATTTAAAGATAATACTCAAGAAAACTCTTATTGAAATAAGAGATCTGAATCTATATATTGAAAGACATCCCTGTACTGGACAAAATTGAGTAAGAATAGTCAAAAATAAAACTTATTTCAAAAAATTTTCAATACCTCAAAGTTAAAGAAAAATTCCCTTGGGGATCCAGAAAAGTAGATCATGCCATTTTATATATACACAGACACACACACACACACACACACAAACATACACAGAAATTCTGACCGTGTAGACACCATGCTCGTGTCAGCAGTGCATGAGGATATCTGCATCTCCACCTCTTCCAACACTTGTCATTTAGTATCTTTCTAATTTTGCCACATAAACAGGAGTCAGGATGTTTTAAGTGTTCTAATTTGCATTCCTCTCATATTATTTAGCGTCTCTCCTTAAGCTTGTGAGATTTCCTAATTAAGTGCTCAATAACCATATGTGGGTACCATAGCACACAAGGCAGATGTAGAACTTCACATGCTTTGAACACTTTTTTCTATCAGAGTTGCTCTATTTTTCTTATTGCTTTACAGAAAGTCATATATATTCAGAGTAACAACCACTCATGGCTTTTAGATATTACCGAAATCTTTCTTTATTCTTCCATCTGGCTCTTCCCTAACTATGTTGTCTTTCTTTGAACAGAACTCTTTAAAGATTTTGTTACTTATTTACCAAACTTTTGCACTTCCTGAAGTTTTATTCAAGAAGTGTTTCCCAATTTTGGGGTAACAAGTATATTTTTCTACATTTTATTCTATTAACTTTCCAGTTTTACCATTGTATTTTATACGTTCAATAAATCGGGAGTTCCATTTTGCATGTGGTGTTATGTGGGGATCCAGTTTTACTTTTTCACCGTATAATGTGACCATTTTTCTATAGAAGCTACTAAATGATTGTGTTTTCCTCATGGATCTGCAGTGTCCTATTTAGTTTCCATATGTATGCAGGTGTTATTTTGAGCTCTTCATTCTATTTCATTCATCTTTCCATCTGTTCTTGTGCAGGTATCATCCTGTTGCAATCGCTATGCCTTTGTAGTAGGTCATAAAGTCCTTAAGGCAATACCTTACCCCCAACCTGACCTATTCTTCTGCTTTAAAGTTGAGATAGTCAATTATGGGTCTTCTTTTTTTTTTTTTTTTCTTTTGAGTGCCTCAAGAAAAAAAATCAGATGAGAATTTTCATTAGGATTGCATTGAGTGTGTAGGTTAATTTGGAGGAAAATTGATATCTTTATAATAAGAAGTCATTATATTAGAAGACACATAGATCAATAAAATATAACAGAGAGCACAGAAATAAACCTAGCATATATGGTCAGATGATCTTTGACAAGGGTGGTAAAACCACTCATTGGGGAAAGGACTGTCTCTTTACCAAACGGTGCTGGGAAAATTGGATATCCACAGGCAAAAGAATAAGTTGGACTCTTATCTTACACCATCTACAAAAATTAACTCAAAATGGACTACAGACCTAAACATAAGACCTTAAACTGTAAAACTCCTAGAAGAAATTCTCCTAGGTGAAAATCTTCATGACATTCAACTTGGCAATGATTTCTTGGATATGACACCAAAACCACAACCAACAAAAGCAAACATAGGCAAATGAGACTACATTACACTTACAAACTTTTGTGCATCAAAGTACAAACCAACAGAGTGAAAAGGGAACCTATGGAATGAGAGAAAATATTTGCAAATCATGTATATGACAAAGGTTTAATATCCCAAATGTACAGAGAATTCCAACAACTCAAGAACAAAAAATAAAATAACCTTAATTTAAAAATAGACAAAGGAATTGAATAAACATTTCTCTAGAGGTGATACATGGGTGGCCAACAAGCACATGAAAAGATGCTCAATACCACTAATTGCAAAAGAAATACAAATCAAAAGCACAATGAAATATCACCTGACACTCATTAGAATGGCTACTGTAAAAAAACAATAACATAAAATAATTTATTGTTGGTGAGGACTCAGAGAAACTGGAACACTCATGTATCATTAGTGGGATTGTAAAATGGTGCAACCGCTATGGAAAACAGTATGGAGGTTCCTCAAAAAATTTTAAAAAATAGAACTACTGTATGATCCGGCAGCCCCACATTTAGGTATATATCCAGAAGAATTGAAAGCAGGGTTTCAAAGAGATATTTTCACACCCATGTTCATAGCAGCACTATTCTCAATAGTCAAGAGGTGGATGCAACCCAAAAGTCCATGATGGATGAATGGATTTTTTAAAATGTAGTATATTCATACAATGGAATATTATTCGGCCTTAAGAAGGAAGGAAATCCTGTCACATGCTACAATATGGATGTGCCTTAAGGACATCATGCTAAGTGAAATAAGCCAGTTACAAAAAGATAAATACTGTATAATTCCACTTATATGAGGTATCTAAAGTAATCCAATTCATAAAAAAGAGAAAGTAAAATAGTGGTTTCCAGGGGCTGGGGAAAGGAGGAAAAGAGCAATTGTTTAAAGGTATAGAGTTTCAGATTTGTAAGATGATAAAGTTCTGGAGATTGCTTTTCTAACAACGGGAACATACTTAACACTACTGAACTGCACACTCAAAAATGATTAAGATGGTAAATTTTATAATATGCGGTTTTTACCAAAATAAGAAAAAATCATTGTATTAGAAAATGTGGAACGTCTCTCCATTTGTTCATGTTATCCCTAAAATGACTGTTGGATCAAAGAGGAAATACAAACCAAAACTACAGAATATCTGTAACAATAGTGAAACCACTATATGTCAGAAGCGATGGCATACTGCTAAAGCAGTCCTCAGAGATAAATGCATTCAATATTATAACAAATTTGATATAAAAAATAAAATAATAAATTACACATCCAAATAACGAAGCTGAAATGGGAACAAAATAAACAGAAAAAAGGCAGTAACAAAATAAAAATAAAATTTTTAGCAAAAAAAAATCCAAAAATTGTTCTTTTTACAATACTAATGAAAAAGATAAAGCACTAGCTCACCTAATCGGGAAAAAAGAATGGATGCTCAAAATATCAAATAATCAGGGGAGAATAACCACAGAGTTAGAGGACATACAAAGAATAATAAGAAACTGCTTTTCTCAACTCTACACCAATAAATTGGAGACTCTGGATGATATTGCATTTTTTGTTGGAAAAAGAAATTCTATTAGTTGTGAGAGTGACCTGGAAGCCACATATTGAAGCCAGCAAACCCTCTGTCAGCCTGGGTCTGAGAATACTTCATGGAAGAGAGTTGCCTTGACAACCCATTCAAGAACTGCCCAGAACTGTCATGTAAAGAAAAAGTAAACTTTTATTGTGTTTAATAAGTCATAAATTTAGAGGAAGTCTATTTATTTAAAGCAGTTATCCTATTCCAACTGTATTAGTTTTGTATCACTGCATAACAATTTACACCAAAATGTAGTCGCTTAATACAACAAACAATTATATCTCACAGTTTCTAAGGATTGAGAATTCAAGAGCAATTAACTGGATAGTTCTACTCAGGGTCTTGCATGAGACCATAATCACGATTTCCACAGGAGCCGAGTCATCTGAAGCTGGAACTGCATTGACGGAACCATTCCTAAGAAGGCTCAGTCACATGGATATTGATGAGTCCTCAGTTTCTTGCTTGCTGAAACCTCATTTTTCACCATGTAGCCCTCTCCACAGGGCTGCCAAAGTGTCCTCAGACATGAAAGCTGGCTTCTCTTGCAGTCAGTGGAGAGGGAGAGAGAGAGAAAAAAAAAGAGAGAGAGAAAGAGAAATCACAGTGTCTTTTGTAATCTAATTACAGAAATGACATAACATCACTTCTGCTAAATTCTAATTGTCACATAGATCATCCTTGTACAATGTGAAAGGGGAACGGCTGGTTTCCCGCTGGTTTTCCAGGCTTACAAATTGTGGAGCTGTAGAGAACCTCATTCTCAAAGGGCACCACATTGGGTTTAATGTTCTTCTCATGCCTTCTTGAGAATCTTAATAATTTTATATTTGAATTTATGTTTTGTAGGTGAAGTCTGAGGGGATAGTTTATAAATATTTTGTGCACACACACATATGTAAATAATATGGTTAACACTAAATAGAAAATAAAAAATGCCATGACAAGCCAAGAAAGGGAGTGACCAGGGAACAAGAAAAAAACTACATTTTAGTACCTTTAATGGTACTAAATGTTTTTTGGTACTATATTTGTACCATTAGTACCATTAACCGATTTTTGGTATTTATATATGCACATATATATATACGTGTGTGTGTATATTTATAAAATTTTGGCTCATCAAAACATTCTCACCAATATGTACCAAACTATGAACTAGTGTTATAGAAGTAGATTTCAAAGATTTCTAAAAGGTTTCATCTTTTTCATTGGCATACATGTTTTTTTAGAAAGTAGTTTTTTCTAAAAATATTAGTACCATTAGTACCATTAACCGATTTTTTTTCTGCTTTTGGACATGGGGCACTTCATTCTCATATTGCACTAAATCTTGCAGATTAGGTAGCCGACCCTGGAGAACAGATTCACAAAGGTGTGAACATCAAAAGGTGGGAATTGTTGGGGGCCATTTTGGAGACTGGCTACCACACTAATTCATACAAGAGAATAATCCTCTGCCCCAAAAAACTATTTTTAACCTTATGCTGAATTTATATATGCACATATATATATACGTGTGTGTGTATATTTATAAAATTTTGGCTCATCAAAACATTCTCACCAATATGTACCAAACTATGAACCAGTGTTATAGAAGTAGATTCCAAAGATTTCTAAAAGGTTTCATCTTTTTCATTGGCATACATGTTTTTTTAGAAAGTAGTTTTTTCTAAAAATATTAGTTTTTCAACAACACCATAGTTCATTGGTTGTGGTCAACATGGTTTTTGGTATAAACTATCACACTTTAAAGTTAGTAAGTGTTCTATGGGAATAATTCTAGTTCTAGTGCACATGTTAAGAACTCCCTAGATATTTCTAATTTCATTCAGAGATCATTTCACACAGATATAATTCTTAATGATCAGTCGCCTAGTATTTTTATAGACAAGTTTTATGCTGCTAGGGTTATATACAAGATTTTACAGATGAGCTTGACATCATATATAAAAATATAATTCATGCTCTGTATTCTGGGTTTATAGCTTCCATAAAAGTAGACTTCTAGTCTTGCCAAAGAATTGTCATTGAAAAGAGATCAGAATAAAGAAAAGAATGTCAAAAGGAATTGATGAAAATTCAACCATATTTTTTTTTATATCTTAGTCTTTGTTTTGGAGTTCTTCTATATTTACCCATAGTTTGAAACTACAGCTGAACGACATAGACCAACTCTGATGAGGCTGGAAGTCCAGTTTCACAAAACAAAGATAAAACTAAATTGTTAGCTTTGAAAGTTAGTAGGACCTGTCAAGTGATGTTTAAGAAAGTAAATTGAGAATTTCCAGGTACTAAGATAAATTCCTAAGAACTAAGTTTATTTCTTTACACACAGGGCTCAAAGATTTCATAATTTAATGGTATACTAAACATTTACTTAAAAAAATAAACTTCCGGGTACATGACTTGAAATTCAAAATATTGAGCTAATAGATTCTTCAAAGTTCACGCCACAGAATAGCTAATAAGATTATAAACATCTTGACTAAGATTAAAACTGGATTTATTTGACTCTAACTATATCCCTGAAGCTTACTTCTATTTCTACACAAAAAGAGAAAATAGACAATTTTTGTGCATTCAACTTGATGCTTAGAAAAATAATAATCCTCTGCAATTGATCTGATTTGATGTTAGAAAAACAGTAGCATCAAATTTATCTTAAATCAACATTGGCCATGACCTCATCAAGCCTGTGACAAAGATACTCATTCCAAGGGCCAGCCCAGTGGCATAGTGGTTAAGTTCACGTGCTCCACTCCGGCATCCTGGGGTTCACAGATTTGGATCTGGGGCCTGGGCCTAGCACCCCTCATCAAGCCATGCTATGGCGGCATCCCACATAAAAAGAGGAGGACTGGCACAGATGTTAGCTCAGTAACAATCTTCCTCAAGTACAGAAAAAGAGGAATATTGGCAACAGATGTTAGCTCAGGGCCAATCTTCCTCACCAAAAAAAAAAAAAAAATTAAAGAAAAAAAAGATGCTCAAAGGTCAAAAAGGGGCAGTTATTATCAATAGAAGTGCCAAGAGACAGCTAGATATGTAACATTCTGTTCTTTTCCTTTTAAGACTGAAACAATAATATATTAAGAGAACAAAAATAAGTAGACATTTCCCAAATCACTTAAAGAGCAAGCAAGGATAAGTGCATGCTGAATCTATTACTCAGATTTTTTTTATCATGATGTGATATATTATATATTTGTTTTATATTTTACTTATTTGGCTATTTTTTGTTCCCTCCACTAAAAGTTAAGCAGTCTCCAATGAGGGCAGGAGGTTTTTTTTAAAGATTGGCACCTGAACTAACAACAGTTGCCAATCTTCTTTTTTTTTTTTTCTGCTTTATCTTCCCAAACTCCCCCATACATAGTTGTATATTTTAGTTGCAGGTCCTTCTAGTTGTGGGATGTGGGATGCTGCCTCAACGTGGCCTGACGAGCGGTGCCATGTCCGCGCCCAGGATCTCAACCCTGCGCCGCAGCAGCGGAGCACGCGAACTTAACCACTGGGTCACGGAGCCGGCCCCGAGGGCAGGAGTTTTATTAACTGCTATATCTGCAGAATTTAGAACAGTGATGGACACATGGTAGCCACTTAATAAATATTTATTGAATAAGTAAATAAACTTATGTTTAAGTTGTCTCCAACTTGCTAAAAGATTATTTTAGACTTAAAATTTTGATTTAAGCTCTCTTTTCTATGGGCAAGAAAAGGCAGCATGGACCTAGCTGTCTTCAGTGTTGAAAAATTTCCTTTTGGACCTCTACCTTGCTTGTTTCTGTTGCTTTGTTCAAAATTAGCTTTTTTCAAGAATTTCCCATATCTCAGCCTAATTGGAAATTCTTTAACAGCCAGTCAATATATTAAGACATGCCAGGAGCCACATGTCTTGGCTAGTTGACTGTGGCTTATAGTCATGTTCCTGGGTTGCCTCCAATATTAATTTACTTCCTGCCTCCAGGATCCTAAATGGTGATCCATGTACTTTGAGGAATTGCAGATTTGAAGAGGTTGATCCTGAAAATTTCCAGTCTGTGAAGAATAGAAAGAGTTTGATGCTAACAATGATACTGCTTATTCTAGACTAGACTCTTTGAATAAATTAGAATGAGTTGGTATTCACTATTTTATGAATGCCAGTTCCAAAGACAAATATCTAAGTGATTTTTATGGTGATAAATATTATGAGAAGGACTACCACTACTGTCTATAACTGTGACCATCAACCCACTTTGGATGAATTATAAAAAAAGTGTTCTCAATTAGTGAATACCCACTAGAATGTGGAATGAGTAAACACAGGAGACTTCCTAAGACATTATGAAGATGGAGTGGGAATTGACAGCATTCCAGGAGTGGCTGTATGTTTTTAGGATGCAGATACTTTTCATTAAAGATACCTTCCACAACTGTATGAATGACTCTTTTTATTACTAAGTAACAAAAACGGTTACTTTAGGAGGAACTGCTGCCAAAGTGGAAGAGCAGCAAATGAAAAATACTTTTATTCCTTGAAGCTTCCTAATTCATAGGTACATTCTCTGCAGGTCTATGACTACCACCGTCACAGTGTCCACTCAAAGTGGAACGTGTTTGGAAATCATATATTTAGAAGAGTGAGAGACATGTCAGTTAGATACTTTTGACTAAAATAGAAGAATTAATGCCAGATAGCCCAAATATAAGGCAAAGTCCAGAGGTAGATAAGTTCCAGGGACGGTTGATTCAGTGGTTCAAGGATGCCACCAAAGACGCAGAATCTTTTCATATTGCCAAACTGCCAACTCCATTGGGTAGATATATGCCTTACCCACACCGGACTACTATACCCTCAAGATGCATGTACAAACAAATTATGACATTCCCACAGGACATTAATGAATTAGAATAGTCTATTGTCCCACCCCACTTCCAATCCCCAAAAAGGAATTTTCCCACGTACCTTCATCAGACTTTCATGTCACATTGTCCGGAATTGCATGATATGCTTATTTCTAAAACAAGCACTGGAAAAGGAAATGTTGTGACCTTAATTTGACTTTAGGAATAAAGATCTACCCCCAGAAGGTGGAGTGGGGCTTGTTACCCCAAAGCACGCAGCTATCTGATACCTGAACAAAAGCAAGGTTCTAAGAGCAAGGTGGGAGGGAGGAGGAATGGCTATGGGGGGACATCCACAGTCTGTCACAGGCTGTAGAGAAGATGTGCCAGTGACAGTAATGGTAAGAATTTATTGAGGATTAGCCTTGGGACAGGTATTGTGCTAAGCCCTTTGAAGCTATTATCTGGTTTAATGGCCAAGAGGTGTTTTACTACTTAGAAGAGAGGAGAGATCATATGGAGAGTTGGGAAGCATCCTTTTCTCTCTACTCCTTTCACTTGGGACCAATCAATCTATTCTTTGCAGCAGACGAGTGGATTCTTTACAAATATTAGAACCATATAAGTAGTTTTAGCCATTCTAGTTAGCTTAACTGACTTCTCAAGCTCAAAGACTACCGTTAATAGTACCCTGTTAGCTATTTTGACCATGTTCAATTTTCTCTACACAGCTTTATTTTGTTAATCACTCAGTAGTGGTTTAGCAAGCCAGGGCAGTGAGAACAGTCCACTCCAGGTGCAGGCAATAAGATGAGGTACTGTCTCAACTGGAAGATAATGCGTTCTGGAAATCTGATGCACAGCGTAGGGATTATAGTCAACGATACTGTATTATATACTTCATAGCTGCAGGGAGGCTGGATCTTAAACGTTCTCGTCACAAAGAGAAATGATAAGTATGTGACCTGATGAAGTGTCAGCTGACTCTCCCGTGGTAATCACATTGCAGCGTATAAATGTGTCCAGTTAACATGTCGTACACTTTGGACTTACAAATTGTCACATGTCGATTATACCTCAATTAAAAAAAAGGTTAGCCACTGTCTGTAAAAAAGTTAAAAACAATAATAAAATCAAGTAAATACCTGTCTAGTTTTTATCACCAGCAACCAGCAATTTTAAAATGTTAGTGATATAGGCCCCTCCTAGAAAAAACTTTTTGTTGATCTAATTTCTAAATTGCTTTGGTTACTGTTGAATTTCAATAATAATTTTTAAGCTTCGAATTAGCATGTTCAGAGAATTCCCATATAGCCCCAGACATGTGCAGACTCAGGGACACACATTCCATTTAAGAACCTGTTTGTGATGGTTCAGAATTATTCAATTATTCAAGCTGGCTTTGAATTCAAACTGCATCTCCAGCCTCTGTGGCACTGCATATTCCTGGGTTTAAATAGTAGGTTAGAAATAAACAAGGATATTATATTTGTAATATATATGATATGTTTTTATTATGGATGAATAAATGGATTACAATTATACAGATTACATGTATCATCATAAAGGTGAAGAAATAGAATTTGAATTAACTCAATTCTGTCACTCTATGTAGCAATTTGGAGTTTTTATTAGTATTTAAATTTTAAAAGAGTGAATGAGTGTGAACTAGAGGTGATGTTTTTGTTTTGTAAATGAAAATTTTAGTTCATTCATGAAATAATTTTACTTAATTTGAATATTTAAATAGAATTTTTTCAGTTATTGATATGTATATAACTGCTCTATCACGTTAATAACTAAATGGCATTCCATTATAAGGGTATACCACATTGTATTTAATAAGCTCATTATTGAGAAACAGTTGGCATACATCCACCAACTTTCCTTTAGCTGTGAAATTCTTGCATGGCATGATATTATTGGGCTCAATTGTCATAGAAACAGATCTAAGAATTAAGAAGACTGGAAGAAAATACTTGGCATATGTAAATGACAGATTTTTGTCTTTATGATAGATATGAAACAAAAACTAGACTTTCTATTTTTTAAAAACTGAATTGAATTTTGCTTTATAAAGTCTGTCAAAAAGTCAAAGTTTCTGTTTGTTGACAAATCTTTAACAATTTCTAATAAATTCTCTTGCATTAGAGGGTAAAAATGCTATATTGTTCCTAGATGATTAAGAGCTGCATTTTTGAGTTTAGTTATTTCAGTCCTCAGAACTCACCGCATAAACCACCAGGAAGAATAGAAGCCAGCTCTACTTGTGACATCACAGTGCTCCTTGAGTATTTAAAAAACCAAAGTCGTAATGGGCGTTTCCATTGAGAGTTTCTTTGCCCATGAAGGACACAACCAAATTTACTTCTGGTGGAAACTCATTTGACACATACGAACCGGGATGTATTCTGAGAATTGTTTGCTTTATGTGTGACATTAAAATGACATTCCATTTGATCTGTCTACTTCCTAAACATACTAACGAACACATTCAATTTATATACATTTCAGTTCAGTTAGGAGCCATTTCCTCCATACTACTCCCAGCACTTCAAATTTAGCATAATCACTCTCTTGGCAGTTCCTCAAATCCATAAATATCAATAAACATAACCAACCAACATAATTTACTTTTTTAGCTTTATTGAGGTATAATTGACCGATAAAAATTGTATATATTGAATGTGTACAACTTGATGTTTTGATAAACATTTACACCACAAACAAGCTAATCAACATATCCATGGTTACCTTTTGTGTATGGGTGTGTGTGTGTTGAGAACAGTTAAGATCTACCCTCTCAGCATATTTCAAGTATACAATACAATATCACTTGCTATAGTGACCATGCTGCACATTAGATCTCTTGAACTTCTTCACCTTGCATAACTGAAATTCGGTACCCTTCATAATAAGCCTTCAATTATTCTTAGAAACAACTGCAAACATGCTGGCGTAGTTTTACAAAATGCATCTAATTTGAAAATCGGATTATTCCTAATTTACCAGGCTAGAATAATCAAACACCAAAAATATACAAATATTCCAAAGCCATACACACAAAAGCAATACCTGTTCAGTAGTGGCTGCAAGGCAGGGCAGTGGCAGTTTAACACTCGTCCAGTCATTTAACATTCTTGACAATGTGCAGAAAATCACGCTACATGCAGAATTCAAGAGAGATAACAAATGCCTTCTCTGGGGAAAAATACCAGTGTCAAGGTGTCTGAAGCACATTCAATAGATGTTTTACATCTACGCATTATTATTTGTATGCCCCATAGTAATCCTAGGAGTTAGGCCTATTTTCTAGATGAGGAGATTGAGCCTCAGAAGAGCTAAATAATTTAGCCAAAGTCACACAAGTGGTAAATTGCAGAAGTGGAATTTGCACCCAGTCCTCCAGGAACCTAAAGCCTGTATGCTTTTGCTGCACCATACTGCCTTCCTTTGAGAATCTGCAATCTGTAGTCAGGGAAGGAAGACACACATGAAACCTTTAAGTAAGAATGAAAAGCAAAATATGATTTTCCACCAGAATAAGTAGTCCAGAGTGGCTGTGTATGTATGTGTGTGTGTATGTGTGTGTATGTATATATAAGATATAGTAATATATATGTAATATATATAGTATAGATAACATATATAATAATATGTATATAGTCAGAGAAAGTAAGTACAACCTAGACAAACGTTATTGAAGAGGCTCTTGTCTCTTGTATTTGGTTTAGAGGATCTGAATTTTTTAAACTTGATTTATCTATTTTTATTTATTTTTATTTTAACTCTTTAAAGCTGACCACCTTCTCACAGTCCTCCCCACCAATTCACCAGTGACTTCAGCCCTCTGTGACGGATGAGGCTCCTTTTCTCTAGGAGGGCGATTTATCTAATTGGTGTGATAGCGAAAGACTGAGAACTATTTCATGTAGGGCATGAAATAGTTAGGCATGTTAGGCACTATTTCATGTTAGGTTCATGTTAGACAAAACTAAGGTGTAAAATGCTAGGCTCAAGAGTCACTTGTTTTTTTGTCGTCCTGTCCCTCTGTTCTTCTCTTTGGCTCCCTTTAGGAGCCTCACATTTCCCTCTTACCTCCAAGTGAAAAGCCCAGTAGGGCAGGACTGTCCTGATGAGAGGAAAGCCTGCCCTGCTGCTGCCCAGTGACTTGCCTTGACTGGGTGAATAGTGGGGGGTGCAGAGGAGGAAGAATTAAAGGCATATTTCTGGTCTTGGGGCTAAGGGAATGCTCTAATCCAGCTTTAGTGAAATTTCGGTAGTTTCATCACTACCTGACTTTTCAGCCCCTTTCTCAATTTGTTCAAAACTCTGACAGGAGAATGAAGTGATCATGTGTCATCAAGGGACTCCAACACAGTGCAGCTTTAGGAAGGATCTGACTTCCCTGGAGAAAGTTCTCATTCCCCTAAAGAATGTCCCCTGCCGTGTAAATTATTGTAACTTGGTAGTTATTCTCCAACTATTAACATAACAAGTAAGCTCATAAATGTGCCTATTGTAGTGTTGGTCGCTTCAAGTGACCAGGAAGAAAACATCAATGCTAGACCCCTTTTTCTTTGTATGGAAAGACTCATTTATGACCTGCTTTTGTCTAGAAAGCAGAAAAAAACCCAAATCATAACACTTAAGACAGTCACCTAAGGGTGTGCTGACTTCATGTGGGTATTCTTCTGCTTCCCTCAGTTTAGAACAGTCACTGAAATCTCATATAACACATCTTTCTATATTTTATTTTGGTGGTTATTTTAGTTACTTACCTGCTTATTTTTCACATTGCTCCCCTCTGTTCTTGACTTTCCATAATTTCAGAAATGACGGTGTTTTCTACTCCTACGTAGTATATGATGGTTTTAAATGCCCTAGTCAGACTCACTGAGCTTAGCTATGAATTTCAACACTGAACTACAGGAAATTTAATATATATTATTTTAAATCAAGCTTGATAAGTCATAATTACCCGAATATTTATTAATTTGATAAATTTCTATGTCTTTTTTTTTGTCTTCACAGGGAGAGTATAAATTACTAATTATTCTCATCAGTGGTTCTTTGTAAATGAAATAGCTAAATTCATAGTCAATCTCATGTAAAATTGGTGTTATACAAGAGCATTTGCACTAAAGATATTTTACTCTGAAATGAAATTTTGTACAATCTAACATTTGTGAAGGAGGTAAATAAGTGGGTTTGGCAAAGACCATTCATCAAGACCTTTGCTTAATAGAAAAAGAAAGGAAATAATTAAATATTAGTGGCAAATAGGGTTTCCCCTTGGGGAAATGCACTCATTCAGCCTGACAGCCCCCAGAACATTCAGTGAGTACCCCCTGCTGTCTGGGTACTGTGGCAGTGTATGCAGAAGCTAATGAATGCCCCAGAACATTCAGTGAGTACCCCCTGCTGTCTGGGTACTGTGGCAGTGTATGCAGAAGCTAATGAATGCCCCAGAACATTCAGTGAGTACCCCCTGCTGTTGGGTACTGTGGCCGTGTATGCAGAAGCTAATGAATGCCCGGCCAAATTGAATCTTTTTACTTGGCAGATATTCCTCCATCTCTCTTAGCTCTGGAGGGGAAGACACTTTTTTTGAACTTTTAAGTAGCAAGACTTCAAAATAATGTTAGAATTTGCATATTTTGCACATTTTTTCTGAGTCTTGAGTACATAGTACAAATATATAGTCATAATCCTTATCCTGTTACCTGTTTCTAAATAACGGAAATGGGCAAGTGAGCCGCTGGAGACAGGTCACATGTCTTATTCACTCTGTCTTTATTCACTCTGGCATCAGCACAGTGATATAGAATAGTTCAAAAATGCTCCTTCGATTATAAAATGAGTGAATCATATAAAGAAGAAGAGAAAAATGCAACTGGGAATAAATGTGCTAAATATTATATAACAATTGGCTTTTAACAAAAAAATTTATTAATCAAGATTTTTAAAATTCAATCATTCATTTCTTTCTTTAAAGCCTTTAGTGTCTCCAGTACTATGCTAGCTGGAATTTATAGCTAAGTGGTGAATTTTCAAAATGACCAGAAAAAGTTTGAAAAAGACAAGATATGGAATAAATAGGGCTTGTCTGATCCCTGCAAAAGGGGAGATGTCCTTATCAAAACATTTTAAACAACTGTGATTTACTTATAATTACTGAGGATAATTACGTTATTAGGTAAGTTACTTGGAAGAAAGAATATTGCATAATATTAAGACAACTCCCACTGCACCTAATTGATGAATCTAATAGACTTAAACATACACTGCGTACACTGTGAGTAATATTTACACAGAAATATCTGCAGAATATAATATATACATGGGCACTTCTGTTTCCCTTCACACTTTATCTGAAAGCCTAGATTTGTCTTTTAACCACATATCCTCAGACCTATTGAAAGCAAGGTGTCCTTTTACAGGGGAGGGGATCCCTTATGATGAGGTTCAAATCTAGTCAGCACAAAATTGGCATACTGTGTCTAACGCATTAGCAAACAATACATTAAAAAAATAAATCAGTAAATTAAAGTCCAGGACATCAATACAGGAAATTTATTCCTGCTTTGAAATTTGGAGACAATACAGGCACACAGAATTTTTCTTAGAATAACAGTTAATGCTAAAATGAAAACCACTTACCAATGAAAGAATCATGATATGCTCCCGCTGAATCTAAACAGCCTCACTTACCTTCCACGGTACGCTTGTCCTAAATATCAGGCTAGTCAATCTTTCTGGAAAGTTAGAAGAACCTGCTGTCCAGGTTTTCCCAAGACTGTCCTTAAATATGCTTTATGGTCCCAGCATAATTAATAATGAATCCTAGTTTTGCTCCCAAAAGTGTCTCAGTCTGGATAATAAATTATATAGTTACCCTATTTTAGGTTAAGGCAACAAATAGGAAATGTTATTAATGATATGGGGTCACTGCTAATGAGATTAACTATGAAAGTTTTAGTTATACAGTAACTTTCCGTGAAGTAAGCTGACTTTTAAAGGGGCAGAAAAACACTTTATTAAATGAAATTTTTTTGTATATTTTTCAGCTCTTTCCAGCAGCTGAAATTTTTTTTAAGTCCAATTGGAATAAAAAGTTTTAAAAAAGAAGCAATCTTAAGAAAATTCCTGAAAAAGGTTTTGGTTTTCTTGAAATAGGACTTCGTTTGAGGCAACAGGCTATGGTCATGTTCCTTCCTACCTGGAGAATGACACTCTACATCAAGTCTCGGGCCATAATTGTGCTGTAAACATTAGTGTGTCATTCTGCTCCTATGTAATTGAGTGTGAAGTGTTAGCTCTAGAGTGTGAGCTGGCAGCCATCAGAGACAAAGTTTATTTCTCCCGTGTTAAAATGTCCAAGACAGTGCCTACGTAGCTAGGCAACAAAACCAATAGGCACAAAATGCTACCACTGGAGTTTGCTTAAAGGCAAAATATGTTGAATCCTTTATATAACTACAATTATTTTCTGACTCAATTAACATTTATAGAAAACCTATTATGTGCTAAGCATTTCAACCGTTTTTTTATTTGATCCCAATAACAACCTGCGAGGTATGTGTTGCTTTACAGATTCGAGAATAGAGAGTCAGAGAAATTGAGTGACTTCCTCGAAGTCACTTAGCTGGTAATTGACAGAAGTTTGATTCAAATCCAGGCTGATGGATTCAGCCTGTGTCTTCTTTCTGCCCCACCTCTGCTTACATCTCTAGCTCCAGGCTTTGATGTCTGGCTGAGAAGACAGTTTTCAGATGGGTAGAAAACCATTTCCTACTAGACTAAAATAAGAACCTCTGCACGGAGGTAGAATTGAATATTCCTATTTTACTTGAAAGTCTTCAACACTTGCCTTAGAAAAAAAGTGGGCAGACAGCATCATCCTTATCTTTTTTCTTCTCCTATCTGCTCTTAACAATTTTATGAAGGCAATTGCACGTTTCAGTGGGAAAACTCTATATTATTGTATTGCCCCAAGACAGCCTTGTCTTCTCCATTTTATTTATTTTTTTGAAGCTATAAACTGGCTAAGTTCTTTAGTCTTCTCAACTTCAAAACTGAAAAGTGGCTCCAAAATTAAGGAGTATCAGGAATCCAAAGAAGAGTGGGAAAATTTGAGATTCTTTTCATTTTGCTTTCTAGGACCAATGAATCATTTGGTTATAAAGATATTTGAAGTATAGTTAACAGATATCAAAAACGTTCTGGGCTACTTGCTGTCATGGCTGCGACAGATGTCCAAACTTCCTCACATGTGGGATCAAAGATTGTCCATACTATGGAACAAGAGAGTCCAGGGTCCTTTAAAGATCCGAAATCATACTACTATCCAAAAGTCTGACATTTCAGAGGCTTCTCACGGCTGGTCAGCAGGCTTGAACAGTCCTTCTTGGATCACGTCAACTGATGGTTGCTGTAGCGCTGCCTGATGACTAAGGCTCAAAGCTTCAGCTGCCTCCAGGGAGGTTCGGGTCCCTGTAGTTCTTAGAACTTCAAATGAGCATGTCATTGCCACCTCACCAGAACTAGCTCTGGGGAAACAAACTCTGGGTAAGGCTTTTTAACAAAATATATTTCAGCGTTAATTACTGAAATTGACCTGTGAGGGAACTTAGGGATAGGAGGGAGAATAATTTCCTGTGCATCCAGAACTGCACATTGTAAAGAGCTGATGACTACTGAAAGAGGGAATTCAGCGGCAAGGACATAAGAGAGAGATGAAACAGGTCTACAGGCTTCCAACAGACACCTCAATGTCTGGCCTCTGAGCCCTGTGATGAGGAGGCTGGAAAGCAAGATAAGCTGAAGGAAGATGTATTTTTTTCTAAGCAAGAGTCCTCTGGAGAGCACCACAGGCTTCTCAACTCCTTCTGGAGGCTGGGGATTGAGGGTAAGCGTGTGTTCTGTATCATGATTGTGGCAGTAGATACAAGATTCTATGCATTTGTCAAAACCCATAGAACTGTACACCATAAAGAATGAATTATGCAGTATGTAAAATGTTTTTTTGAAAATGACCATGATGTGAATGTAATTTACTTAGTAAATTTGCCTCTCACATAGATATGGAGTCATAAGTCAGAAATTACTTTCAGTATGCACTGGAGTTAGACAAATAAATACCTATATTGTAGATAATGAGAACCAGTTTTCTCACTGTATATAGTAGAAAGAAGTTAAATACAAAGAAAGGGAGAAGGGTAGAATGAATCTTGTATTGTTATATTGGGATTTTAGGTATGAGTATAAACTCATGGTTTTTAATATATATACGGATAGATAGATACAGAAATAAGTTTAAATGTGTGTATATACATGGGTTAGTATACATACACATATTCTCAATCTCTGTCCATTGACAGGGGCTAGAGTAGTGACACTCCAGTAGCAATGAGCATAACTACCACCCAGATTTTGGTTTCTAATACCAGTATTCAATAAAAGGAAGCAGATTCTTGGGGATGTGGTTGATTGCAGGACCAGGACAGGAAATGTACAGGAGGAGACTCTCTTTCAGTGGCAGAAAGTAAAGCAATGCTCTAAAAAGGGTAGGGGCACATTGAAAGAGCAAGGAGCCAAACTGGAAAGATCCCAATGGTCAAAGCTAGAACAATTTACAAAAGAAAAAGTTAGAATTGGATTATAACCCATAGAATAAAATAAATATCCACGAGGCCATACTGATATAAATATTTGAATAAATATGTAGAAGAGAAAAGACAGGTATTTCTTAGAGGAGTCCAATTAATAAGTGAAGAAGTAATGAGGAAAATAGAAAATCACCATTAGAAGACCAGTAAATTATTGTAGGCAAGTTCCACCGATGGATACTAAAATTAGAGAGTGAAAGTTCGAGGAGAAACATAATATTTGCTCTTTAAGTACTTCTTCCAAAATATTTATTAATTACAAAGGGGAAGAGAGTAACCACAGAGTGGAGAAACCTGGCAGGCACCAGTTGTACAAAGTGATCCAGGTTAACATAACCCATGATAAGAAATGTTGACATCGTATACTCCCTGATACAATATACTGAGAGGAATGCATCACGTGGTAGTATTCTTGCCACAAGTATATAACCTCAATCTAATCATGAGAAAACATCGAACCAAACCAAACTGATGACATTCTTACAAAATAACTGACTAGTACTCTTCAGAAGTGTCGATTTCACCACATGTCACAGGTCAAAGGAGACTATAGAGACACAACAGCTAAATACAACATGAGATCCTGAAGAGGATCCTGGAACAGAAAAACGATTCTAACAGGAAAACTGGGGAAATTTGGATAAAGTCTGTAGTTCAGTTAATAGTACTATACCAATGTTGATTTCTTAGTTTTGGTAATTGCACTATCGTCATGCAAAGCATTAACATTAAGGGAAGCTGTGTGAAGAATGTAAGGTCTGTCTGTGCTGTTTTTGTAACTTTTCCGTAGGTCTAAAATTAATTCAGAACAAAATTTTTTAAAACTGGAAAAACTGTACGAGAATATTATAAGCTATTATCTTTGGAAGGTGAAAATAAGGATGATTTTTATTTTCTCCTTCATACTTTTCTGTTTTCTAAAATCTCTATAATGAGCATGTATATTCAGAAAAGATATATAATTTTTGTTTTCAGGCAGGAAATTCCTTAAGTGTTGGTTTGGTTGTGAAAAAATTAACAAATTTTTATTTTTAAAAGATAATGCAAAAATTTTTATATCACATGTTAGAAAGTATCTGAAGGCTTTAACAGCAAAGGAGATTTGGCTTTTTTTTTTTTTGGTAAGGAAGATTGGTGCTGAGTTAATAACATCTGTTGCCAATCTCCCTATTTTTACTTGAGGAAGATTTGGCCAGAGCTAACACCCATGCCATCTTCCTCTACTTTTTGGATATGGGATGCCACTACAGCATGGCTTGATGAGTGGTGTGCAGGTCCACACCCAGGATCTGAACCCGAGAACCCCAGGCCGCCAAAGCAGAGCACGCGAACTTAACCGCTATGCCACCGCCACTTTTGATAGGAGAAATCCATGCCAGTTAATGCTGTTTTTCTATAGATACTTGAATTGTCACTGAGTCATCCTTTATGTTCTCATTACAAGCAGACTCTCATTGTTTTTGAAAGCTGGAATGATCCCAGATATAATGAGTGTACGTGGGAAATGCTGCTTTCTCTTGAACAGTTGAAGAATGTCATACTATCTTTTAATATTATACTCAACCATAACGCCATATATTGATTTTCAATTTCAAAGTATTATGAGTCTACAAAATATATTTGTTGGGAAAAAACTTACATCTTTCTTGGAAGGTTTGGAAGGCACCGTAGGATTTCACGGTGCCTCCGAGTCTTTATTTTGACATGTTATTATATAATTCTGTGGCTGTGATAGATGGGACTGAAAGGAAGCCTGTTTCCTTTTAGGCTTCTGGATGAATGCCAAGGAATAGCTGAAATTAGCAGAAACAGGCTTCCACTGTTATCATTATTTGGAACCTGAAGGATCCAACTGTGAAAAAAACCTACGTCTTAGTTTTTAAGTAATTTGAAATATTTGTTTAAAGTTGAAGTAAATATCATTTCAGGAGAGTTGCAGAAAAACTGAGCAGATAAGCTGTGAATTAATGGAAGGCTTCTATGACAGAAAGCATAAATCATTCTTTCTTCCTTGCTCTTCCCCATCCGTCTCACATTCAGAATCATTTTTCACATTGTGGAGAAAGGATGTTAAGTTTTTACCTTCAAAAGTGGAGCAAAGAAGATATGACAAGATTATTTTGACAGCTTTACCAAACAGGATATGTTTGAAAGTTACCTACTTGTGACATACCTACATACATATGTATATATAAAGGTAGATAATACTCCCATTAAGTGATATAATAATTTAAACATAAGAATGCTTTGACATTATCAGATTTATTATTTACTAGTCAAGCTGAATACAGGCAGGATCTCTGAACAATAGTGTTCTGGGTAAGTAAGTTTCTGGGTATAAGAAAAAATTTAATTTTTATTGTACTTCAGAATTAGCTTAGCATTACAATGCTTTTTTGCTTGTTTCGTATTTTATCTCATCTCAATCATTTGTGGCTAATAAAAGTGTCGTCAGTTAATGATGGACCCCTGGATACTTCAGTCTGGTGTCCTGTAGATCCTCTTTGTCAAAGGATCATAAGTTGGGGTATGGGTTTGTTCACTGTTCGCAGAGCCATCAGCATCAAACGTAGTGGAGCAATTCTCTTTGACGGTGACTTAGAATCAGCTTTAACCGGTAAACTAGGAGAGTACTTGCGATATTTGTTGTCTTTAATACATGTTAGTCTTCATACATTTGAATTTTATGTATGTTGAGTCAGGAGACTATTGCCTGGGACTTGAGTACTTGTTCTAAATGTTACGTGGAGCTTAGTGGTGGAGCTGTGTTATTGCATCTTGTAAAGAGGATTTTATTTGGATGGTCTCTGATCGCCTGTTTTCCTCAGAGCGATTTTTCAGCAAAGTTAATGAGACTTGTAAAATATACAAACGCCTTAAAGGGCATCAAGCTGAAAATTTTTATAAGCAAGATATTTGTTCAGTTCTTCCTGGATAATTTAGCAATTTTGGCTACCACTCTGAGATCAAGCACCTGAACTTGGATGTTATTTTGAGTAAAAGGAATACATTGTTAGAATATTTATTTTGGTGAAAAGTTAATACAGACAATTAACTCATTAATTAAATTGCAGAAAGGCAAATATCAGACGTGTTTTTATTCAAATGTTTTAGAACTGATGACCTATTCCAAGATTACATATTCCTAGGTAACTGTATTCAACAATATTTTTTTCTCCTCCTTGAAAATGTCTTAGGCAATTAGGCTTAAACGATTATATTAACATTAATAATGAATTTCCCCAAAGGCTCTTATTGGTTGCTACTTTACTCACTAGATTTTGTGCCATTGAAACTCACTGCAAGTGTTTCACATGTCCAGTGAAGTGTTTGCAAAGCAGAATGTCTGCAAGAGTGTGAGTAGGTGGTGATGGTGGGGAGAGTGGTGAGGCAGAAGTGCCGGATGTTCTGTAGGTGCTGTTTATGTGCCGTCTCATCGCATAGGCCTCCATACCATTGCGCTGGATATTTCCTCTGCCCAGTTGGCCTTTCCCCCAAGCTCTTTGCTTAGCTTGGCTCATGTCCATCCTCTCAATCTCAGCTCCTCAGAGAGCCCTTCTCTGACCCTCCTTCCCTATAACCTCACTCTGACTACCCTACTTATTTACTTCTTTATCCAGCTATCCTTATTTCATTTATCTATGGATTTAGCTTCTCTCTTGCTGCTTTATGCTTCATTGTCTCCCTAATGCCGAGGAAAGTTCATGGTACATGGAGAGGCTTATTAGATATTTCATTTAGTGGGTGAATGAATGATCCCGTCAGCAGTCCTGTGATATAGACAAAAGTACACCCAGTTCAGAGAAAAGGAAACGGGGCCAGAAAGATTACTAAAAATGGAAAAGCTAAAATTTAAACCTAGAACTTCTGGCTCAAACTTTTTCTTGCCTCATCAAAGGCTTTTTTTGCTGGCTTTTTAAGACCTTTGGATAAATTACATTCTTAAAATTGTCATGATATTGTTAGTCATTGTGCAGGTGACTGTTCTCATATATTAACCCTGCATAAGCAGCACAGAACCTGAACAATAATAAATGTTTAATTGAGCTAACATAGCACAAACATTCTAAGCAATGAAAGTGCAATTTATTCGGCTTCTAACTTTCTTTAAAAACATTCAGTGTTTTGGTGACAATCTTGATCTCCATTCCAATTTTAACCTCCTCTACACCTGGGGTATTTCATCTCTCCCTAGTTACTTCTCTCAAACCATGTTTTTTCAATAAAACAGAAAAAAATACCTATAGCATAATTTTTCTGCACTGACTTCATTACTAATTTGGGTAAAACTGAATTGAAGGGAAAAACGGCATTAACTAATGAATAAACAAATTATTTTTGAAGAAATTAAATCTTCAAATCATAATGGGTTTTTGAAATCTGGTTTTAAATTCTAGTTTTTTTGCCTTGCATGTTATCCATTGAGTAATTTGTTTAGTAATATATTTCACGAAGCAAGTAAGTATAATCAGATATCAAATTTCATTAACCTTCTGTCTTTTGGTAGCATTTTCACAGATATATGAATATTCATAATTCAGTGAATGTATAATGAAGTGAATATTTTCCCTGCAAAGCTCAAAGGAATAGCTGTTCTATATCTATAATGTAGTTGTTAATGCCACTCTCCAAATATTTCTCTTTCCTTCTAGGCACAGGGGAAGATTTCCCTTTCTGCCTTCTGAAGTTTGGGTGGCCATGAGATGGGCTTTGGTGGTGAAATGTGAATGAAATGCCACATGTGACTTTTGGACAAAAGCATAAAGCACTGTTTGTGGCATTCCATTTTTCTTCCCTCCTCCATTGTGAAGCTCAGAGATGGGACCTCCCTCGACACGAGCAAGGAGGATAACACAGAGCAGAGCTCCCTAGCCAACCTGGAATGTGCATGTAGCAAGAGCAAGGAATAACCTTTGTCATTTTAAGCCATTGAGCTTTTTCTGTTCGTCCGTTACAGTGGCATAACCAAGCCCTTCTTGCCTGATGTGTATATTTAAATACTTTAAAACAAACTTGCTGTTAACTATGTTTCCTTTGAGTAACATTCACAAAATGAAAGTGATGAGCAGCAAACATGGTTGAGGTGGAGTCTACCTAGAGATGTGGACCAGAGCACTTGATTAAAAGGTAACCAGACTTGATTTCAACTTTGCCACCACCTATTTCTGTGATCTTAGGTAATTCAATTCATATGATGAGCTCTTCATTTTATCATTTTTTAAATGTTGGTTTGGATCACATTGTCCCTAAAATCTCTTTTACAACCATTAGCTTTTTTAAAAAGTATTATTTTATTATTTCTTGTGACAATAGAAGCAGGTAGGTGTCAGAAACAATCATTTAAAATTAACTATTTAATTCTTGTGGAATAGAAGTCTATCGTGGCTTTAATTTTTCTTAATTACATCTTTTATGTAGTTTATGTGATTATAGGCTTAAGAATTTTCAACTGTTGATATTCTGCTTATGAAACATATTTCCCCTATGAGTGAAGAAGTTATATCAATCTCCTATGTAGTTTATAGTTCTCAGCTTTTAAGAAGGAATTTATCCAGGTAATGAGCTTCACTGGATACTATTGAACTTGAAGGCATTCACCTAGCCATTTGAAACATTTTGATAAAAGCCATATCCCCCTCTCTCCCAAGCAGACTTTTATTAATTTCTGTGTGCCAATTATTATTTATTTAAATTGTGGTTATAAAATAGTTACACATAAGTAACATAAAATAGTTCCAAATAAGTAGATAAGGGCAGTTGCATGGATAGGAATTGTGCAGAAGTTTATTAACTGCTGAATGGCAATTAGGGGTAAGTCAAAGGAGAGGGCCCATTTGTTCTTTGGATAGAGTGTTGGAGCTAATGAACAATTAATTCTTCCTTAGCTAAGGAATGATATATTCTCTTCTCTTTTACTACCTAGAATCACAAATTCATAAAGATGGACTGAGAATCCGCTAGCAATAAGGCATTTTTTTTTCTTTTTTAAAAAAGCAGCAGAAGTCAACTCATCATTTTACATTATCCAAGCTTGTAGAAGACAATTGAGGGATAGCACCTTCCATGTCCCCTCCCCAAAAATTAAACTATTGGACCTAATAGTTTGTAGAACAAAAGCTCCATTGTGCTGCCAATAGGAATCACGGTCAATATGTTAACCTTTGGGCCCTTTGGAAACATGTATTTTATTGCGTCTTCCTCCCATTTAAGGTTGGGAATGTTTTCATTCTTTTTTCATCATTAAAGTTTAAATTTCTCTTGACATGCAAATGTCCCTGAATTAATGACTGAAAGGAAATTTAAGTGCAATGTGGGTATACGTAGAATCAGAAGATTTTCTATAATCGATTATATACATAAATGCATATAATTCTTTTTTTTCTCTCCTTCAGCACAGGGAGACTTTCCAAATAGCATACAGATTTCTTCCTCTAGAACTATGATGACATGAGTAAGCTTTCTAAATTACCAAATTACTTTAGCATATACAAGTTAGTCTGTTTTACGTTTATGTATAACCCAAAAGGATGTTCAAATAATGAATTAGCATCAATGTCCCTAATCAGCTGCTACTTATGACTCACAGAAAAGTAACATAAGCATATAGACTAAAAACATCATCAATATCATACCCAGAGCTAAGTTACCTAGTTAAAAATGTAACATGCCTTTGTAATAAGGATGTGTTATCTGGAAGACAAAGGGTAAAACACAGCATAGTCAGATTTGGAACTGAATATAAAGAGTTGTCTGCATCTGTTATGATCTGCGTTGCTCTCTACATAGATAATAGTTCATATAGCACCAAGACAAATTAGAAATCTTCCTTCTTAACAAATTGATTAATTCACCCCACAATTCACAAAGCTTTTCTCCAAGTTGAAGTGGCAAATATGTAAGGTAAGAGACCGTATGTCCATTCTGTGTGTTTTCTCTTAGTAATATTAAAATCACTATAATATATGAACTTGTATAATGAATGGCAAGGTATACAAGTCAGAGTTTTATGTTAAGAAAACAGCTTTGGCTAACTTGAAGAGAAAATGAATCTGTTGAAGGTTGTCCACATAATCGTTCTAGAAGTTGGGGGAATTAAGAACAGAAAATGGATATGGACAAATTAAGGTTGGCCAGAGAGCATGAAGCACAGCCAGTCACAACTCATGAGCACTCTTGTTTGGTTGCCACTGGCACTGCCACAAATGGACACCAAGCCTATTGTTGTATTGTCTCTGCCAGACTATACATCACAGGACACTCAAAGCTGCTGCCACTAGACTCTACATCTATCTCTGCTGAGCAATTGATGCTGTGGCTTCTACTGTTCATAGTTTCTCAGCTCCCTGAATCTTTTGAACTCCTGGTTGGAAGTACCCAGTTGGTCAAGCTTGGATTCTGAGCCTACGCCCAAGCTGCAAGGAATGAAGGGAGTGTCTTCAGCCCCTTAGCTTCTGGAGGGAGAATCAAAACTCATACAATCAGAGAATTCCCCCTCATAGTCAGGGTTGCCTGGGTGCTGGGCACCCAGCAATGTCCACCACGCAAGGTTAGCAGTGCCACTTTTCAACGCAATGGCAAAGACATGCAACCAATTGAAAGATACTTTATAAATACTTTCATGTAAAAGTATGTTTTTATTGCCTGGAAATAGTGGAATTTTCCCTTAAGTGTCATGTCATAAATTAGTGAACTTCAATTTAACATTATCTCTTAATTTTCATAACCATGTCCTCTTTTAAATATGATTGCATAGAAAATCAGTAGCTAGCTTCTGTTTATTTTTAAAATTTATCTTGAGAAAGGATGATGCATTTTAGAGTGATTTAAATTGCCTATTAAAATTGTATCTTCCTTTGTGTTTCAGATTACTTTAATTCATTGACTTAGGAAATAGTTATCAAGCATGAGGCACTGGGAATAGACTAGGGCAGCCAACAAACAGCCCTGATTCTCATGGAACAGATCATTTACTTTGCCTATAGTGATGTCTAGTTTGAATCTTGAGTTCCTTTGACCCCTCAACTTCAGGCATGGGAGTGAGGAACTTAAACTGCAGCATCTTGTTCCATCTCTTGCTGGAGATCTCATGGCTTGGCTGGGCATCAGTGAGACAGGTACAGGGTCTGATGTTACAAGCTTCCTAACTCATTCTACAAAGCCAACATTTCCCTGATATCACAACCAGACAAGGACAACACAAAAAAGAAAATTACAGGCCAATATCACTGATGAACATAGATGCAAAAATCCCCAACAAAATACTAGAAAATCGAATACAACAATACATTAAAAAGATCATACACCATGATCAAGTGGGATTTATTCCAAGGATGCAGGAGTGGCTCAACATCCACAAATCAATCAACATGATACACCACATTAACAAAATGAAGAATAAAAATTACATGATCATCTCAATAGATGCAGAGAAAGCATTTGACAAAATACAGCATCCACTGATGATAAAAACTCTCAGTAAAATGAATATAGAAGGAAAGTGCCTCAACGTAATAAAGATCACATATGACAAACCCACAGATAATACCATTCTCAATGGAGAAAAACTGAAAGCTATCCCTCTAGGAACAGGAACCAGACAAGGATGCCCACTTTCACCACTCTTATTTAAAATAGTACTGGAAGTTCTAGCCAGAGCAATCAGGCAAGAAAAAGAAATAAAATAGATCCAACTTGGAAAGGAAGAAGTGAAACTGTCACTATTTGCAGATGACATGATTTTATATAGAGAAAATCATAAAGAACCCACCAAAAAACTTTTAGAAATAACAAATGAATATGGTAAAGTTGCAGGATACAAAATCAACATGCAAAAATCAGTTGTGCTTCTGTATACTAATAACGAAGTAGCAGGAAGAGAAATTAAGAATACAATCCAATTTATAATTGCAACAAAAAGAATAAATACCCAGGAATAAACTTAACCAAAAAGGTGAAAGATGAGTACACTGAAAACTATTGTTGAAAGAAGCTGAAGACACAAGGAAATGGAAAGATATTCCATGCTCATGGATTAGAAGAATTAGCATAGTTAAAATGTACATACTTCCTAAAGCAATCTACATATTCAGTGCAATCATTATCAGTTCCAACGACATTTTTCACAGAAATAGAAGAAAGAATCCTAAAATTTATATGGAACAACAAAATACCCCAAATAACCAAAGGAATCTTCATAAAAAAGAATAAAGCTGGAGGTATCACACTCCCTGACTTCAAAATATGCTACAAAGGTATCGTAACCAAAACAGCGTAGTACTGGCACAAAAACAGACACACGCATCAATGGAACAGAATCAAGAACCCACAAATAAACCCACACATCTATGGACAGCTAATTTTCAACAGGGAGCTAAGAACATACAATGGAGAAAAAAAGTCTCTTCGACAAATGGTGTTGGGAAAACTGGACAGCCACATGCAGAAGAATGAAAGTAGACCATTATCTTACACTATACACAAAGATTAACTCGAAATGGATTAAAGACTTGAATGTAAGATCTGAAACCATGAAACTTCCAGAAGAAAACATAGGCAGTATGGTTTTTGACATCCGTCTTAGCAGCACATTTTCAAGTACCATGTCTGGCCAGGTGAGGGAAACAATAGAAAAAATAAACAAGTGGGACTACACAGCAAAGGAAACCATAAACAAAACAAAGATACGACCTAACAATTGGGAGAAGATATTTGCAAACCATATATCTGATAAGGGGTTAATATCCAAAATATATAAAGAACTCATACATCTCAACAACAAAAAAAGTAACAACCCAACTAAAAACTGGGCAAAAGATATGAACAGAGATTTCTCCAAAGAAGATATACAGATGGCCAACAGGCACATGAAAAGATGCTCAACATCACTAACTGTCAGGGAAATGCAAATAAAAACTGCAATGAGATATCACCTCACTCCCATAAGAATGGCTATAACTAATACAACAGGAAACAACAAGTGTGGGAGAGGATGTGGAGAGAAGGAAATTCTCATACATTGCTGGTGGGAGTGCAAACTGGTGCAGCCACTATGGAAAATATTCCTCAAAAAATTAACAGCACTACAATATGATCCAGCTATTCCACTGCTGGGTATTTATCCAAAGAACATGAAAACATGAATGCATAAAGATACATGCACTCCTATGTCCATTGCAGCATTATTCACAATAGCTAAGACTTGGAAGCAACCTAGGTGGCCATCAAGGGATGAATGGATAAAGATGTGGTATATATACACGATGGAATACTACTCAGCCATAAAAAAATCTATGAAATCTGGCCATTCATGACAACATGGATGGACCTTGGTGGTATTTGCTAAGTGAAATAAGTTAGAGGGAGAAAGTCAAATATTGTATGATCTCAGTCATAAGTAGAAGACAACAACAACAACAAACAATCACAAAGAGACAGACATTGGATTGCTGGTTACCAGAGGGGAAGGGAGGAGGGAGGAGTGATTAGGCACATGGATATGGTGATGGATTGTCATTAGTCTTTGGGTGATGAACATGATGTAATCTACACAGAAATTGAAATATAATGATGTATGCCTGACATTTGTGTTATGCTATAAACCAATGTTACCGCAATAAAAAATAATTTGAAAAAAATTCTGCCACCTGGAGATTTCCTGTGCTTTCATTACTACCTAGATATCCAGGACCTAGAACATCTTAGAGTTGGTGGTTGTGCAGTTTGCAATGGACCACAGCGGTCCTTCTGTCATGAGGGGATTTAAATGTTTTTATCTTCTTTTCTGTTCCCCCAATGCCAGTCTTCTTTCCTTACCAATTCTGCTGCTATTTCCTCAGCTAAAGCCAGTGGTTAGAAAGTTGATAATGAGAAATCAAGGTAGTCAGACCAGAAAGACACATCGGTTTGACTTTGTTACTCCACCCACATGTACCCTCTTGACTTAATTACTCCTCAATTATCCCTCAGTTTTATCTATGAAGATATGCAGGCCAGAACTTTGCATTTACAAGACAATATGTTGAAATTAGATAGTGTCTCATTTCCAATTCAAAATTCTATAATCCTGTGAACAGACCAGAAATATTTAGCTCTGAAAATCCACAGTAGCCTTAAAGAGCTGAGTTTCTGAGTTGCTAATATTTATCACTTGCCTTTCATGAATAAGAATAGATTGCCTATTCTGAATGAGACAGAATAAAATTTCTAATTCCTCTGATTCCCCTGTTTAATAGATATCAAGAAAGATAACAGATGTGAAGAAAGGCAATGACTATACCGTCAATAGCAGCAAAATGTGGACATCCCACGAATGCTGGGCTGACTGGATGTGCCTAATTGCCAACACTATTAATGTAATGCCCTCTTCTCTGACCTGAGTAAGTCCTTAATCTGTGTGCCAATGAAACTCCCTGGCAAATGAGAAGCCACCACTTACATTGTTGACTAAGTGGGTTACACATCTTGTTGTAGGGCTTTGAGTGAAAGGCAGACTTCTTGGCTAAGGGAGGCAGGTCTAATTACTCAGAAAGTGGAAAGAAAATTTGTTTTAAAACTCTAGGTTTTCTGGAATGGAACGCCCGCCTTACCTGATCAACTTGGGTCAGACATGCTGGTAAACCTCTTATGTTCTGAAATGTGAATGGTGATGGAAGGGGAGGGATATTAAATGGCTTCCCTCAACTCTTCTGCCACTTGTGACTGATTAAGTGGCATCCATTCTTTTTTTTTTTTTTATTGAGTTATTGATAGGTTACAATCTTGTGAAATTTCAATTGTACATTAATGTTTGTCAGTCATGTTGTAGGTGCACCACTTCACCCTTTGTGCCCACCCCCCACCCCACCTTTCCCCTGGTATCCACTAAACTGTTCTTAGTCCATAATTTTAAATTCCTCATATGAGTGGAGTCATACACAGATTATCTTTCTCTTGCTGGCTTATTTCACTTAACATAATTCTCTCAAGGTCCATCCATGTTATTGCAAATGGAATGATTTTGTTCTGTTTTGCAGCTGAGTAGTATTCCATTGTATATATGTCTGTTGCTGGACACTTAGGTTGCTTCCACGTCTTGGCTATTGTAAACAGTGCTGCAATAAACATTGGGGTGCACAGGACTTTTGGGATTGCTGACTTCAAACTCTTTGGATAAATACCCAGTAGTGGGATGGCTGGATCGTATGGTAGTTCTATTTTTAGTTTTTTGAGGAATCTCCATAATGTTTTCCATACTGGCTGCACCAGTTTGCATTCCCACCAGCAGTGTATGAGGGTTCCTTTTTCTCCGCAACCTCTCCAACATTTGTTGCTATTAGTTTTAGATATTTTTGTCATTCTAACGGTGTAAGGTGATATCTTAGTGTAGTTTTGATTTGCATTTCCCTGATGATCAGCGATGATGAGCATCTTTTCATGTGCCTATTGGCCATCAGTATATCTTCTTTGGAGAAATGTCGTTCATATCTCCAGCCCATTTTTTGATTGGGTTGTTTGATGTTTTGTGGTTGAGTTGCGAGAGTTCTTTATATATTAAGGATATTAAGCCTTTGTCAGATATATGACTTGCAAATATTTTTTCCCAGTTAGTGGGTTGTTTTTTTGTTTCAATCCTGTTTTCATTTGCCTTGAAAAGTTCTTTAATCTGATGAAGTCCCATTTGTTTATTCTTTCTATTGTTTCCCTTCTCTGAGAAGGCATGGTGTCCGAAAAGATCCTTTTAATACTGATGTCAAAGAGTGGACTGCCTACGTTTTCTTCCAGAAGCCTTATGGTTTCAGGTCTCACCTTTAGGTCTTTAATCCATTTTGAGTTTATTTTGGTGAATGGTGAAAAAGAATGGTCAATTTTCATTCTTTTACATGTGGCTTTCCAGTTTTCCCAGCACCATTTGTTGAAAAGACTTTCTTTTCTCCATTGTATGCCCTCAGCTCCTTTGTCAAAGATAAGCTGTCCATAGATGTGTGGTTTTATTTCTGGGCTTTCAATTCTGTTCCATTGATCTGTGCACCTGTTTTTGTACCAGTACCATGCTGTTTTGATTACTGTAGCTTTGTAGTATGTTTTGAAGTCAGGGATTGTGATGCCTCCCGTTTTGTACTTTTTTCTCAGGATTGCTTTAGAAATTCAGGGTCTTTTGTTGCCCCATATGAATTTTAGGATTCTTTGTTCTAATTCTGTAAAGAATGTCATTGGGATTCTGATTGGGATAGCATTGAATCTGTAGATTGCTTTAGGTAGAATGGACATTTTAACCATGTTTATTCTTCCAATCCATGTACATGGAATGTCTTTCTATCTCCTTATGTCGTCATCTAATTCTCTCAGAAAGGCCTGGTAATTTTCATTGTATAGGTCCTTCATTTCCTTAGTTAAGTTTACCCCAAGGTATTTTATTCTTTTTGTTGCGATTGTGAATGGTATTGTATTCTTGAGTTCTTTTTCTGTTGGTTCATTACTGGAGTATAGAAATGCTACTGATTTATGCAAATTGATTTTATACCCTGCAACTTTGCTGTCGTTGTTGATTACTTCTAACAGTTTTCCAATGGATTCTTTGGGGTTTTCTATATATAAGATCATGTCGTCTGCAAACAGCGAGAGTTTCACTTCTTCCCTCCCTATTTGGATTCCTTTTATTCCTTTTTCTTGCCTGATTGCTCTGGCCAGGACCTCCAGTACTATGTTAAATAAGAGTGGTGATAGAGGGCATCCTTGTCTCATTCCTGTTTTCAGGGGGATGGGGTTCAGTTTTTGCCCATTGGGTATGATGTTGGCTATGGGTTTGTCATATATGGCCTTTATTATGTTGAGGTAGTTTCCTTCTATGCCCATTTTGTTCAGAGTTTTTATCATAAATGGCTGTTGGATCTTGTCAAATGCCTTCTCTGCATCTATTGAGATGATCATGTGGTTTTTATTCCTCAGTTTGTTGATGTGGTGTATCACGTTGATTGATTTGCAGATGTTGAACCATCCCTGTGTCCCTGGTATGAATCCCACCTGATCCTGATGTATGATTCTTTTGATGAATTGCTGAATTCTGGTTGCCAAAATTTTGTTTAGAATTTTTGCATCTATGTTCATCAGTGATATTGGCCTGTAGTTCTCTTTTTTCGTGGTGTCCTTGTCACGTTTTGGGATCAGCGTGATGTTGGCCTCATAGAATGTGTTAGGAAGTGTTCCATCTTCCCTAATTTTTTGGAATAGCTTGCAAAGGATAGGTATTAAATCCTCTCTGAAAGTTTGGTAGAATTCCCCAGGAAAGCCATCTGGTCCTGGGGTTTTATTCTTTGGGACGTTTTTGATTGCTGTTTCAATCTCTTTCCTTGTGATTGGTCTGTTCAAATTGTCTGCCTCTTCTTGCGTGAGCTTTGGGAGATTGTAGGAGTCCAAGAATTTATCCATTTCCTCTAGGTTATCCATTCTGTTGGCATATAGTTTTTTGTAGTATTCTCTTATAATCTGTTGTATTTCTGCAGAGTCTGTTGTTATTTCTCCTCGCTCATTTCTGATTTTGTTTATTTGAGCTTTCTCCCTTTTTTTCTTTGTAAGTCTGGCTAGTGGTTTGTCAATTTTATTTATCTTCTCAAAAAACCAGCTCTTTGTCTCATTGATCCTTTCTACTGCCTTTTTCGTTTCAATAGTATTTATTTCTGCTCTGATTTTTATTATGTCTCTCCTTCTGCTGACTTTGGGCTTCATTTGTTCTTTTTTCTCTAGTTCAGTTAGGTGTGCTTTAAGGTTGCTTATTTGGGATTTTTCTTGCTTGTTAAGATGTGCCTGTATTGCGATGAATTTTCCTCTTAATACAGCTTTTGCTGTATCCCATATGAGTTGGTATTGCGTGCTATCATTTTCATTTGTTTCCAGGTATTTTTTTATTTCTTCTTTAATTTCTTCAATGATCCATTGCTTGTTCAGTAGTGTGTTGTTTAGTCTCCACATCTTTGTGCCTTTCTCAGCTTTTTTCTTGTAATTAATTTCTAGCCTTATAGCACTATGATCTGAGAAGATGCTTGTTATTATTTCAATTTTTTTTAATTTGTAGAGGCTTGCCTTGTTTCCCAACATATGGTCTATCCTAGAGAATGTTCCATGTGCACTTGAGAAGAATGTGTATTCATCTCTTTCAGGGTGAAGTGATCTATATATGTCTATTAAGTCCAATTGTTTTAGTTTTTCATTTAGCTCCACTATTTCCTTGTTGATTTTCTGTCTGGATGATCTGTCCATTGATGTGAGTGGGGTGTTGAGGTCCCCTACTATTATTGTGTTGTTTTTAACATCTTCCTTTAGGTCTATTAATAGTTGCTTTATGAATCTTGGTGCTCCTGTGTTGGGTGCATAGATATTTATAAGCGTTCTTTCTTCTTGATGAAGTGTCCCTTTGATCATTATATATTGTCCCTCTGTGTCTCTCTTTACCTGTCTTATTTTGAAATCCACTTGGTCTGATATGAAAATTGCAACACCTGAAGTGGCGTCCATTCTTGATCCTGTAGGCAGAGCATTCAATTTCCACTCATCTGCCCTCAGCTTTATGAAAGCAAAAACCATAAGAAGAAATTTTAATTAGCAACAGTTTTTGGCTCCTAATTAACCTAATGACTACAATACTGTGCCTCCAATATTCAAAGAAGCTCAGCACATTTTTATTAAATGTTTTCTATGGTCTCAACTGGAATTTTAGTGAGAGATGATTACAAAGATGTTATCTAGTAGGGAACATTGATTTAGGAGGACCCAAGAAGCACACATCCTTCTGATCTCCTACTGTGCATGTGCTCTAGGCAAAACACAGGTGTTTAACAGAAGTTCTCTTATATCAGTAGACACCACATATCTTTTTCTTGAATGAATTAAACAAAAATATTTTATTTTTGATAGCTGAAATTTCATTTTCTATGAATAATTTTTATGTTCTTTTATTATTAGGAATTCATATCTCTAAAAATGTAGAAAAACAGTATATAGGATACGTGGTTATCAGATGTCACACAGACATTTTTTGAAAATGTAAGTTTCTAAAAAGTTTCTCATTGGTAAGGAAGAAATGAGTTTTAAATGTCAGGTGGTACAACTCCAAGAAGAATGTATTTATAACAAATCTAGGTAAGTACTAGAACAAAAATTTAACAGTCATGAGTAAATACTCATGGTTATATGAAAAAATAAACCGTTTTGAATTTCCCTGACATAGATTAGTACCAGTAGGAGTTGTCTAATTGGAAATTAGTTAAATTTCCTGAAAACATATATCATTCTATTACTAGAAACAAAAGCAAAACTATATATTTAAAAAAGCAACATTCGTGCACTCAATAAAAAGGGAAACTGCTTAACATATAATTTTTTTTTTCCTGAGGAAGACTATCCCTGAAGTAACATCGGTTGCCAATCTTCCTCTTTTTGTGCTTGAGGAGGATTAGCCCTGAGCTAACATCTGTTGCCAGTCTTCCTCTGTTTTTGCTTGAGGAAGATTGGCCCTGAGCTAACATCTCTGCCAATCTTCCTCCACTTTTTATGTGGGTTACCTCCACAGCATGGCTGATGAGCGGAGTAGGTCCACCTGGGATCACAACTGGGAACCAGCCACAAAAGCAGAGCCTGCTGAACTTAACCACCACACCACAGGTGGGCCCCAACGTATAAAATTTTTATGCTGCCTACCCTTAGAATGCCTACATCCTCCAAAAATGTTTAATATAATTTAAGCTGAAGATGATAGAAATACAAAAGTGATTGAAGTTTTCCTCTTTCTCTCTCTCTCTCCACCCGCCTCCTCTCCATAATACATATTCTTCCTTTCTTTTCACTTTCTCACACATGTATTTAACCTCTATTAAACCTTACAACATGAGAACCTCCTGGTGATTTATTCTAGGACCTACGAATGTACAAAGAATTTAAGCAAGTATATTAAAATGACAGAATCCTTTAAATATTAGAATGCTTTTGTTTTATGAAATAGTTTTGTAGTTTACACTTTTAAAAAATAAATTAAAATTTGAAAAGTTTGATAAGAGAACTGAGCCGCTAGCCTGAAGGCGGGTTGCTAACCCCTCCTGACAGCGGGTTCAGACATGCTCTGTGTGAAGGAGCAGGCGAATGAAGTTTTGCATCAACCAGCGCAATTTGCCTGATCTCACCTGCGAAGAACTTCACAGTGAGGAGCCTGGCATTGCCACTTCCTCTGCGTGACCCAGGTTGTGATTTCAAAGAAAATTTTTGTGGTTTTTCAGTTTTCTGCTAGAGTCATAAATATACCATGTCCTCGGGGCTCAGTTTCTGCTGAGCCTTCGAAAAAGAGGTCATTTTGTAGATGAAACAGTGTGTAATCAATAAAAAGAATGTTCTGTCTCCCCATTGATCTTGCTTAAAAAGCTCTCTGTGAATTCTAGAAACCATTTTAGAAATAGTTTAGAATTAAATGTATTTAGTCATAAGTAAATGCACACAAGGCAAAGAGAGTTTAAGGGAGCACACCAGAATAAACCATTCAGAAATTTGCTCTTCTTTTAAGCAATAACCTGGAAAATAATCCACTAATTATTGAAGGAATTTTAATCATAGCATGGATTTCTTTAACAAAAATCGCCAGATTTGTTCTTCCCGGATGTGTGTGTGTATGTGTGTGCAAACAAAACAAACTCAACTTGCCTTTTAAAATTTTTTAAATAATGTTTAAATAATTAAAATATAAATATACATTCATGTGAAACTAAAATATTTTAAAAGGAGACTTTAGGAAGACACTAAACATTAAATCTGTCTATAAGTACACTAAAGCATTTCATTCTAATAACTTTTCTGAAACACAGGTTCTCTCACAGAACACTTATGCTCCATTTTCATGAAATATAAGAACTGATCTGCTTTAAAGCCAGTGCATTACTAAATTGTGCAGAAAGCTTAACAAATTATCAGCTTATAGGACTATTTATTAATTAATGAGATAAAGTTGAGGAGAAAGGAATAATTATAAATATCTGTCATAAAATATAGATTGATGACCTAACGAAGTTTTTCATTAAATATTAACATTTGTTTTTATTAATATCTGGACTTTTATTTTTTCAGTTATACTGTTTTTTCTACTCATTTCCAAATTCATTGTAGTCATGAGAGAAGCCATAAATACTGATAAAGTCAGATTCGGCTGTCTACTTTCACGTGAATCACTCTGTGATTGTGGATTTTTGAAAAAGCATAGTTGGAACGATTTTTTATACAATAGTATAATATCGATACTTGATGTTAGCAAAGTTGATAATTAGTAAAAAAAATGAAACTAGTTTTTCTTTGTAAGGATCAAAGAAATTTTGTAGAATACTTACATTTACAATGGATAGTATGGTTGTATTTTGCATTATCCTCTAGCTATTAAAGTTATAAATAATTAACTAAGCTTATGTGAACTTTAGAATCTCACATGTAGTATGTGAATGATGTTTTTGTCAAAAACATTTTGTGTCTTTCTTTCTGTTCATTTGGGAGAGTAAGGAAAGATTATCTAAGACCCAGCCTTGGCACTTTGCAAATCTCTTCAGTTTATATGCTAGTGCTTCAAAGGCTTGTGAAAAATTCTTCTAAAAGGACAAAAAGACGAGACCCAGTCAGTTAACTCCTCAGCTAAGATAAACTTTACAAGCCAATCTGTCTCTAAAGAAAAAAAAGCTTTATAAAATTTACAGAACAATCCTCGCACTCTGAACATTTAACTGCAGGGAAAAGCATGGAGAATAACAATAATCAGCCACGTTTTTTATGTATGATTCATACATACTATTTGAACTATCAGAAGATGGATCAATAAATGTAGTATGCATTTACCCAAACAGATTGAGGAAAAAGTTGACGTATGCAAAATGTAAAAATGATCAAAGTGTCCACTGCCATTGAAAAATATTATTCTCAAGTAAATTTATCAATTTAATTTCATGTTGCCTGAATTTTTCTAGTAAAATTTAAGTGAAAGGTTCTCATTTACAAAACAAATAATTTCCACATCTTTTAAAAGAATATTTATTATCAACAAACCAGTGGGGTACTAGAGCTGGTTTGTACCAGCTGATGGAGCTGATGGTACATATTTTCCAACTCTGTATTCAGTGATGTCGCATTAGTAGCTTCAAATCAAGTGTGGTGGGAATATTTACAACACAGAAATAAGAAATTACTACAAATCACAGCTCCACTCCCCATCCACCCCGCCCCAGAGAGCTGATTTACCACTAATCCCCCAAATATAAACATATTATGAAAGGAAATAAGAAATTTGCTTGGAGTCAAAATCCAACCTTCCAATTAGGGAAACATTTTAGAGGTTTTTTTCAGAAAAGATTATAAAAGATTAATGTGGATCTTATCAAAATTCACTATGCTTTATTAAAATATTATCAAAGTATATTGAAGTTCATCAGAAAGAATGAATAGATATCTGTTGGCTGTTAAAACACTATGAAACTCCAATAATTAAAATAGTGTAGTACTGGTTCAAGGATAAAAAAAATTGGATGGAACAAAATACATTTACCAAGAAAAGACCCTATCCTATACTACGACAATATAGAGAGAGAGGAAAAAATTTATTTAATATTTGCTGTGAGAATAACTGGTTGGCATTTTGTAAATTAAAATCATTTGTGGCCCTTACCTCACATTGTGTCAGTAAGTCTCAAAACAAAATAAAGTTAAAAATATAACTATAGGTGCTGGCCCCACGGCTGAGTGGTTAAGTTCACGCGCTCAGCTTCTGCAGCCCAGGGTCTCACCAGTTTGGATCCTGGGTGCTGACATGGCACCTCTCATCAGGCCATGCTGGAGCGGCATCCCACATAGCGCAACCAGAGGGACCTACAACTAGAATATACAACTATGTATTGGGGGCTTTGGGAAGAAGGAGGAGGAGGAGGGGGAGGAGGAAGAGGAGAAGAAGAAAAGATTGGCAACAGATGTTAGGTCACTTGCCAATATTTAAAAATAAAAAAATTAAAAATATATATATACAACTACAGAAAAAGCAAAAGGAGATAGAATGTTTAGTAACTGTCTCTCAAACATCTACAAATGAAATTTCTGTTTCTCTCCCTTCAAACTTCTGTTTCCAGGAAGTTGAAAAGTCTGTTGCTCTCATTCTAATAATTCGAACAAGCCAGATAGACTAAAAAATCATAGGTCTTTAAAAAAATCCCACCAGATTGCTGAGGCTGCAAAGAAACCTAAGTAATTAAATTCCAGAAAACGATGAACTCTTCCTAGGAAAGATGAACAGCTGCTTTCATCCCTGGCAGGATGGTAAATGTGGGGAGGACAGGGGAGGGAGGAGAAAGCAGCCGAAATTTTATCAGCAACATCGTGGGCTAGTGTGACGGATTAGAATTCCCACGTGCCCCGACCACCGAACCACAAAGGCAGCAACTACCATCGAGCACCAGGACTCCATTATAAGTTCTTTACAATATCATTTATCTCAATAACCTTATGAGTGTATTACTGCTACCTATATACAATTTTTATTCCTCTTTTACAACAAAACTAAGGTGAAGAGGTTATCAGCCCAAAATCATGTAAGTAGTGGAGTCAGGATTTATGCTCAGGTGGTGTGACTCCATAGCTTTCAGTCTCAGCAACGATGGAATTCGGCTTCCCAGTAAATATTTAGGCAAAGTTTGTTCATCAGTATGGCCTGATGAAGTTATTTACAGACTGAATGAACCCAAATTATCAAGCGCTTTTTCCACTTTCTCTACAAGGAAGCAAATTCAATACACATAATTTGAAATTTAAGAACATTGAAAAATTAGGAAAATTATTTTATAAAACCAGAAGCTTTCTATGGGTGCAGGTGCTAGGGTTTTCTGCTCCAAAATTCTGATGCTTAAAATGTTGCATATTTGTTTCAGGTTTAACAATTAATCTCTGCTCGACTAGGATCCAAGAATTAATTTGCATGCTAATTCAAATTCTGTCCATAATATGTATAATTCTCCCTTTCCTCATTGTAGAGACCTATGCCTGGTATCTGTAAGGGATGGTGCAGATAAGTGATATTTTCTATTATTTGCAAACGTGTTGGTACACTTCCGAGAACCAACTCCTAGTGAAATGAAGTTATCAGATATTTTGCAGAAAAATTTGGACACTTGGGATTTTTATAAATTGTTTTCTGAATCTGCTTTATCATTTAAAATATAGGATTTATAGTGTGTCACCCACCACCTAAACATCCCCAAGTCTCATGTTGTTTGAATAAAAACTACAATGTGAATATTTTGCCTCTTCAGTTATTTTAATCAATTTCCCAGACACCTGTAGCAATAAAGTCCTTCTCAGAGTTAGCAATGAGCTTGTAAAGGATTATAAAGGATCAGAATTTTTCCATATTTGATGCTTCCCCAAAATTTTATTTCTGAGAGTACTTTTTCCTAGGGGTCCCGAAACAGAAGGAAGAAAGGATGCTAGCAGAGGGATCCTGATGGGGCAGGAACAGGCCCTTTTAGAGGAGTTCCCTGCCTGCCAGGAATCTGAGCAAAGGCAGTGACGAGAGTGGGTGGTAAGAAATGTTGGTTAGGGTCCTGCTTTACGCAGTTCTTAAAAAGTACTATAAAATAAGAAATGTTGAACAATGCAGTGATAAGAATCACTTTTACATCACCCCAAATCACTTCTCCTGAAATCTTCATCTCCTTGATACTAATATCCAACATTTAAATAGTGTTTTAATACTTTACAAAGTACTTTCACATAATAGCCAAACTTTAATCTTGAAATTCATCCTTCTCTTGCCATCATTGGCTTTCCTAAGGCTCTGGTCTCATCTATTTCCAATGTTGATTCTCTCGTTTCCATTTTCCAGTCATTCTTCTTTGGCCATCTGTTTTTCCCTTTTTTGCAGTTTTAATTATTGACAATGATTTCTGAGTCTTCCCTGAGCTCTGATGTCATGTAATTGGCACAGAGTACACAGTTAAATAATTCTTGAAAAATGAATCAAATCGTCTGATAGAAACTTCCACTTGGAGGTCACAAGATCACTTCAAAGCCTGACACCAACTTAGGGTGTTGCCCTTACAATACGTCTCTTTCCTGACACATCTGTTAATCATAAGGAGAACTAACATTTATTGAGTGATTATCATGCGTCAGCTCTTTCCAGTATATTACCTATCTTTTACAACAATCCCATGAAATAGATGATTTAATAAAGAAACAGGCCCCAAAACACTGAGCAAGTGAAGGAATGGAGACGAGCCCAGGTTGTCTAACTCAAACCAGTGTCCCTCACGTCACACCTCAGGCCCGTCAGCTGTAAGTGCCCTGCTAAGTCACTTAAACTCTCTCAATGCTGGCGTTTCCATCTGTCAAGTAGAGGCCCAAATGAGCCAGAAAAGAGAGAACGGAAATTGATGGATAATTAGAGCAGAGCAAAAATGACTACAAGCTCAGTAAAATCAAAGATAAGAGATTTATAACTAAAAATATAAAACAGAGATTTTTTGAAACTAAAGTCTTGATTTATCTCATTTGTTTGAAGCAAGTTCTGAAATAAGTACAAATGTTAACTTTTCCTGATTTTCTTTGGAATCTGAGTTTTCAGGACCATTTCTCAGATTGTACGTAAAAGAATGTAAGAGACTTAAAGAAAGAAGCAACAGTCGATTCACACATTTCACTAAAAAATTTATTTTTGGAGCCCATAAATGGGCAAATTCCAAAACAGTAGCAATACAGAGTATTTAAGAACATTTTAATATTTCTTGCTACTCAACAGTCCACCTTTATTTTGCTTTCTATAAGCAAATACATTGGATTAAAGCAACAATACTCTTAACCCCAAGTTCAATGCCTGAGTACTTTCGATATCTATTTTGAGCACATAAAAAAGCAGAAGCAATTAATTTTCTTGAGCATTTTATTTCCATTCAGAGCTTAGCAATTACTTTAGCTTCACATTATTCTGTCACAAACGATAACCAAATGGCCTACCTAAGTAGCTAAAATCATAAACCTATTCTAAGCCAAGTCAATGATATGTATAAAGTTAATATAAAACAACAACTATATTGGTACACATTTGTTTTGGGCCCTACTAGAAATATGACAAAATAACAAGCTTTATTAAAGAATGAGGTCCTTAGGCAGAGGGAGAAGAGGAGTCATATCAAAAATTATTAGGAAAACTGTAGGTATAGAGAAATTGGCCTACGATTTTAACCAAACGGAAGGAGGAAAGGGGCATAGATCATCAGGGTTGATGACAGTTCAAGCAAATACATTTAGCGCTCCCTCACAAACCTGTGCAGTGCCTCAAGAGCTCAGCCTCAGGCTCCCCAGGCCTTCTGTTATTCTCCCACTAGGTTTCTTTATATGAGACATAAACCTATATTTATGGTAACAACAGAGTATTATACTGCTATTTAATCTGACAGCAAACAACAGAAAAAATTGTGAAGGCCAGACTGACTTCAGGCCATCTCAATACCCCTGAAAATAGGGGCAAAAAACGAACTGTTAAGCGATAGTATTCAAAGAGCACTGTATTATCTAACACAATTTAGAAAACAAGTAAAATTCAGTCATCTGCAATGGAAAAAGCCATAGTACTTGAAAATTAGGAATGTTTTGATGGTGATTTTTTACTGAAGTGGTACTCCAAGCCATTAAGTTGGAACAAATTCCAAACCCACACTTACTTGCATCACCTCAGTTTAATAATCCAATAAATGACAAAAAAGACAAACAATGAAAATAGCATTAAATAGCACAGCAGTTTTGTTTGGCTCCCTCTGGATAAAGTCTTCAGTTTTCCCATAGTTTTACCTAGAAATCCAGTTGTAGAATCAAACTGTGAATCCTATGAGAAGAAAAACATAAAATGTAATAGATTTGAATATTCTACATATGCATATTTAAGTAACGGAATATATTGTTATTAGAATATATTTTTAATGGCATTTTTAGTATTTAATCAAATCAGGAGGCTGTTTATAATTTGGGTAATCAGCCTGATTACTCCATGCAAAACAGAGTAATTCTCTCAATGAACAAAAAGCTCTTTCATTATCCAATAAACATTTCTTTCAGCCCCACAGTAATTCAAAATCCCAAACTATTTAAGTCTTATTCCAATTATGTGGATTAAAGACATTAGCAAAAAAGGTAAGAAATCTGTCTACTATCATACAGGTTTTTTCCCACTTTTTCTGGGGGCATGGCTCTCCAAGGTCAAATGGTTGGTTGCTTCCCAGTACAGTAATTCATCCAAAATTTAATATGGGTAGCAGTACTTTTACTTTCCAGATGTTTTTATTTAGACAGCTGACCTTGAAGTACAATCATGCGCTGCATAATGTTGTTTTGGTCAATGACTGACCAGATGTGACCGTGGTCCCATGGGATTAGTACCATATAGCCTGGTGTGTAGCAGGATAGACCATCTAGGTTTGTGGAAGTGCACTCTATGATGTTCACACAGCTACCAAATTGCCTAACAACGTGCATGTCTCAGAACCTATCTGTTGTTAAGCAACACATGACTATATATAGTCTATTAAAACTTAAAAGAATACGATATAGAGGTGGTAAAGTGTGGCAAAGACTACAAATATGGACTGGGAAAAACTACCAAACTAAAATACAGTGGGAAAAGTCCTTAAGATGAGAGGACTTGGTACGGATTAGAAATACTGCACTTTCATAGAAATCTCAATATCCTGAGATGTACAGGCCCCAGGATAGCGACAGCCTCTGTATAGCTCAGGCTCAGTGTGGCTCAAAGACTTAAGATCTATCGTTCTTCACCACGGTGATGCATCCAAATCACCTGGGCTGTTTTTTTCAAAATTCATACACCAAGGTCCTTCCTCCCGAAATTCTGAATCAGTCTATTTAGAGTAAGAACCAGGCATAAATATTTTCAGAAGGTTCCCCAGGTGATTCTAACTCACAACCTTCCTAAGAACTGGCTTTCAATGCTGTATTCATTTTTGAACAGTACAATTTTAAACGCACGTGGAGAAATCAGAGAAGGTCTGGAGAAGTCAGACATCCAAAACAAACATGAAAGAATGGAAAGAGGCTCTAACAAGGAAAGGCACATGCTGCTGAGCTTGTTTAGACTAGAGAGAAAAGGCTTTGGGATATTACGCTCTTCAAATCTTATTGATTTGTTCAGAAGCGACCCTTAGGAGATCCAGCAGAAGAAACAGGTTTATGTTAAGTGAGAGACATTTGGTTGGTTGGATATAAAGTGCTTTTCCATTGCTTGGTAGTCTATATCTATTGAGATCTCTAAGAACCACAGAAGAGTCATTTGTCCTGAGTCTTCCACAGTGTTTCTAAACACAGGATTAACGATACATTGGCTTCCACTGCCTCCTCCTACTTATGTATGTTAAGCAAGATGAAAAATGTAAAACTATGGCAAAAATAAACCTTACAGTTATTCCAAACCAATTAGAAACAAATGGATAGGAATGCAAGACTTAAGATCTCTAGATCTGCTGCAAAATGAATACAAGTTAAAATGATATTATTCCTAATTTACAGACTAAATTTGAGAATATTAGGTCAAATTTCTTAAAGTTAAAATCATAACCACTTACCATTTCAGCTAATAATTTATTTTGCTGTTTAACTTCATGGCCTATTTCAATGGAAAGCTATAAAAAAGAAAACATACACATTATTACTCATATAAAGTTATTTAAGTGTTATAAAGTAAAAATAACTCCATTCTAAGCATATATATTTTCTCAAATAAAACTGTATTCCAGAAATATAAAATATACTTTCTTCTTCTGATACTTTTCCCACCTAAATTAATGGAAAATTAATTTAGAATTTCTACTCCTTCCCAACTATGGATACTGTTTCCCTGCTCTTCATTTTGATTTCATCTTAATGTTCAATTCCATCTTTTAATTTTGGTACATACTTCTCTCTGGTTCTCTTATTCTTGTATGCTTTTTCTCTCTTTATATTATTCATACAACAGCATTTATCTGTATGTTTCCTTCTCTACATTTTAAAAGAGGTATACATGTACTCATATTATCAATTCAAATCCAGATATAAGTATTTAATATTTTCCTAATAAAATGTTACATTAGCTTGAATATATGCCTAAATTGATTATTTCTTTAGATTGTAAAAGTATTTTTCCTTTAAAATATGATAATAAATTGGAAAATAAATTTATAAGTTAGTGTCATCCACATCCTGGAGCTATGCAGAAAACAAGTTGAGCCTAAAAGAGATACTATAAGTTATTACGGCTGCTATTCAACCAAAACCTATTTAATATTTTACATGATAAATTCATCAAAGGCTGCACTCCCAAGATATCTGAATAAACACAACCAACTACTGAAGATCTCGGCAAATCACTGCCAACACTATTCTCAACTTATTTTGTGTGGAAAGCATATGGGGTAATCTTGAGACAAAACCCTACTAGAATTCTATAGACCAGAATATGAGCTTTTATCCCAAATTTAACAATTCAGAGATAATAAAGCAAGTATAAAGCCAGATAGCCCCAATCACCCAACCGCTTTCTACAGCTGTCATTCATGCCAAAGAAAAAAATTTCCAGGAAAAACCTTTCGTCTAACAAGCAGCCTAAATTATCAACACTGGAGTTTAAAACAATCTTTTAATTCTTAATTCCCTCTAAATGTTATATTTTCTAAATTATTAACATTATATAATATTTCTTAGTTCATAGATCAATTCCTTTTAATTTAGTATGACTTTGAAAACAATACTCTTTTCAGAATATAATGGTTTCCAGGCTGAAAAACATTTCTATTTTCCAAAAACTAATGAAATATCAATTAAATTTTTGTGACATGAGCTTCTAATGAATGCTGTGTAAGTGTATAGCATGCTTATTATAATGCAGAAGCTATCACATACACTGTTAATATCATTTTTAAAAAATTCCTTCATTTAATACATATTAACTCAATACCACTGATAAGGAATTACGCTACGTGCTGTGAAGAATATAAAAATAAGTACAAAAATAGAAATCCCCACATTCTGGTAAAGAAATGACACAAATGGTGTTATGCTCATAAGGAAAAAAATGTTACTTTTGATGTGGTAATCAGGTAAAAGTTGGAGGAGGGAAGGGATGCAATGAAGTGGAGCCTTTCAGACTTCAGCCAATCTACAGAGCAAGAGGACGCCTAAGGCAAAGGGACAGTATGATCAAAGACACGGGAGTGGGAAAGTGACAGGATGCTTAGGGCACATAGAGTACTCCAATTTGTCTGGCAGGAAGCATATACACATTCTGGAAGCGCAAGAGGTAAGGTCTGAAAAGCTGTGGACAATCTATGAAAGACCTATACGATCAAGCTACAGAGTGTGAACTTTATTTCTTATATCATGGAAGGATGCTGAAGACTTCTGGGAGTGTAGGATGCAATTTAAAAATATTCTTAAAAGATGACTATGGGGGCCGGCCCGTGGCTGAGTGGTTAAGTTCATTAACTCTGCTTTGGCAGCCGGGGCTTTGCCAGTTCAGATCCAGGGTATAGACTTAGGCATCACCAATCAAGCCATGCTGTGGCAGGATCCCTCATGGAAGAACTAGAATGACTTACATCTAGGATATACAACTATGTACTGGGGCTTTGGGGAGAAAAAAAAAAGAGGAAGATTGGCAACAGATGTTAGCTCAGAGCCAATATTCCTCACCAAAAAAAAAAAAAAACGATGACTGTGGTGACAGGATGTAGCTCAGACCAGAAGATGCAAAAAATTAGGAACAGATAGCTTAAGAGGCTTTCCTAATAGTTCACCTAAGAAAATCAGGGAAAAGTAGAAAGAGAAGCAGTAGAAAGAGAGAAGCACCAGACTCAGTGACTGACATGGGGTACAAAGACAGAAACATGCAAGACTGAGATTTGTAGCTTAAGAGACTAGAAGAAGAAAAACTCAGAAGAGCTGCCTGGGGTGGAAGATGGACTGCTCTGAGACATTACTACAGACAACATACCGCATTTCAGATTTAACCACAAACATCAGCTGGAGTTTAAAAACATAAGCAAATGCACCATATGTTTTGATTGGCCACATTTTCTAACTATCTACTCAAATCATGTCTAAACTTTGAGTGCACCTTGACCTCAGCAAACTACACTATCTGGGTAACTGAATTTCTTAGTATGATGCCAATAAAAGTATATAGTTTCTAAGTACGCAATACATATGTATTGAAAAGTATACACTATCTGTCATCTACTTACAGATTTTATAGCAGTTACTTTGCTTCTCAGACTCTCAGTGAGCCTCTCGTTCTCTTCTTCACAGGCATTATACCCGCTATTAGTGTAGCCATAGTTCCCATAGTTGCCAGGAGGTACTCCTTCACCTGCAACGTCAGAGTTACAAGCACAGTTGTAGCAAAAGCAAGCCACTTTTGAAACTCTGATAGGAAAGAACCAAAAAAGACCCCTGGAGGGCGTTGCAGACCACATATGCTTCCAATGAATTTTAAAAATTAATACCAAATAGAGATCACAACAATTCTTTCTAATACCCTCTCTTAAGCAAAGAATATTCAACTCATTTCAATACACATTTATTGATTGTTTATTGATTGCCCACAAGACACTAAAATAGGCACTGCTATACAAGGACATTCAGGACACATTCCCTGCTCCACAGAACTACACATGTGAAAAAAGATCTAAAAGCAGTAACAGCAACTACCCATTGAAGAAGCCTGGGTCTGAAGGGAAAGGGAGAAAAAGGAGACTCTAGCAGGAAGGAGCTCATGGCAGAGGGAGGCATCTGCCATGAGCTCTCTGGCATCTTTCCCTTAAACAAAGGAGAGCTGGAAAAACTTATGGAGAACATTAACTAAAAGTTATGAGGGGGATTCATTCATTCTTCAACAAATATTTGAGAAACTACCATGTGTCAGATCCATTATTCTTTCTAGGTGCTACTTTCTAGAGCTTATCATCTAGTGAATAGCATTGAGAATACAATAACACAGTCCTGGCCACTGCCTAATATAGTACTTGATATTTATCAGGTAGTCAAACAGGTGGAGTGAGCCTCGGACAATGAACACATATATAAACGTGCTGGGGGTTGGAGAGAGGAAAGCATAGATGAGGGTGCTATTTAACTACAATTTTTTTAAACAATTGATACCATCAATTTTCTCAGTAAAAGAAGAGAAAAGGCTGTTTTTTGAAGAATGGTGATCATTTGGACTAAACAATAAAGAGAATAATGGAGGAAAGTGCCTAGGACTACATAGGATTACCGGGGGATAAAATAATCTTGGCTGAGGCAGTACAGCGCAGTGGTTTCAGTCCTCCGGGACGTGTGATTTTCTTGCAGGAGAGCCCATCAGCCTGAGTTAGCCCATGAGAAGCTGGGTAGTTGGACTGATCAAGAGTTGGGGTTTTATAGCGCTGGGGCTGCAGAAGCACAGAGCCCCAAGAGGCTGAGATTGCTTGCCATGAGTGGTTGAAGATACGGATTATGGGGACAAGATAGAACAGGGATTGAAGCTGTTTCAATAGAGGCCTGAGAATACGGAGGAAAGGGATAATACAGAAACTAGAGGTCTCCACACACTCAAAGAGTAAATGGAGCGGCAGTGACAAAAGGGAAGGACAGGAAGTGGCAGTCAGCACTGGTACATGAAGGATGGTGAAGGTGTCAAGACAGCACAAATCTCACTTTCTCTGAAAAGCAAAACTCTCTCCTTTGAGTTCTGATAGTGCTGGCTGTACAAGACACTAATAGCACACTCTAGACTACACTCCAAGGGCAGAAACTAAATTTGTTTCATTCATGGCTATATATCCCCCACAAACGTGTCCACACACACAGAGTAAGGCACACTCAATAAATACTTGTAACTAAATTATCAACGAAAAGAATCTGAATTCACTGATATTCACCTTTGAAGGTGCCTGCCTTTGTCAAGAATGAAATCATAAGCTTCTCTGAAAGCAGACAGTGTCTCATACTTCTTCTACGTCCCGTTCCTAATGAGCGCTTTTTATGCAGCAGACACTTACACAATCTCCAACACCACAAAACCACAATAAAATGTTAAACAAGTAGGTTCCAAAGGAGAAAGCTGCATTCCCCAAATTTTCCCTCAACTGCTGACACACTATCCATAAAGCTCTCCAAATGTGCTATTATAAAAGTTAAGAACTCAAGTGACTAGGCATACTTTCCCCCATCAAACAATGAAAACAATCATTTAAAAACTGCATTCTCACTAACTAATCAATGATGCTCTGTACAAACTCTAGTAAGGACAAAAATTCTTAGAGAAAAGGAAAATGTCTTCTTATTTTATGTGACTAAGGTTCTGAATTTATAACATTCACCCAATAAGTAATTACCGACTGGTTGAATTCAATCACTTGACAACTTCACTAAGGAGTTCATTTCTAAATTAACGGCTACTCACTTCGTTCCCTTTGTTTTGTTCTTTTGCCTATCTTAATTTTAATTTTAGAGTTCTTCCATACTGCTGTATTTATTAGAAGTGAAATTCTCATTTTATTTATTGCCCAGAAATCTTCCAATGCACATTTCTTCTGTTAACGAGTTAATCTTCCCTCACGCCATCACTCATTCCCAATATAAAAAGAAAAAATCAAAAAGATGCTAGGAGTTGCTATTCCAAACTTAACTACTTCTTTTTGTGTGAATTACTGCTATGAAAAGTTGTAGGAAAGCTGGTGAGTACCAAAGATCTCAAGTTTAAAATTCCAGGTTAATACACGCTGATACTTAAAAAAAAGCTCTGGTCACATCACCCCAATGTAAATGACAGCAACAGACACTGAAGTATTCACCTTGCCTGTCAACTACAGGGGAGCTTCAAAAAAAAAAAGATTCTACCCTAGAGATTCTAATTGAATTAGTCTGGGCTGGGGTCCAGGTATTAACACCCTAAAAGCTCTTCAGGTGATTCCAATGTACTCCAATGTAGTCAGTGCTGAGAACCACCACTTCTCAAGGCCCTTTCCCATAACGCTGCTGCACAAAAACATTCAAAGGGCCTATTGATGAGATCCAAACTCCCTGGCCTGGGACCCAAAGATCTCACAGCATGGTTCTGGTTCCATGCCTCTTACTTCAATCAAACCTACTTAATCATAAGCTCTTAAACATATCATTCATAATTCCAGTCCTACAATCTTTTTGCGGGGGAGGGGAGTCATCCTTCCAACTTGAACTTACCTTTCCCACCTTCTACTATTCAAGCTCTAGTTCAAGTTCCAAGTACACAGTGTTCTGCAGTCCCCAAGACTTTCACTATCTGTAGAACTTATTTGGCATTTGGATGTAGAGCTACCACCTTGTACTATAATTTATCTTCGTACATGTTCCTGCTTCCCAACTAGACTGGAAGCTTTGGGGAGCACAAAGCGGGCCACAAACAACTGCAGACCTAGAGCTTACTCAAGCACACAATAAATATTTGTTGTCACTGACAAGGATAAAAAGGAAAAACATTTAAGCATATAAAACTAAACTCGCTCAAGATTTTTTTTTTCTACAATTTACCTGACCAACTTTCTATGATCCAAGTATTCATAAAAACTACATTTTTCAAAAGTTGTTTCTCATACTACAATTTATTAATCAATGTACAAGTCTAGAGTTACTGGCAACTTTCACTAACTTTAAATATTTGACACTTCTGAAAAACTTTTTTTCTTTTTCCATCTTAAACTGAAAAAGAGAACATTATTGTTTTTCAAATATTTCGTATATTTTCTCAGGTATTCTGTATGCTGATTTAGCAGAGTTTTTTTTCTTTTTTTAAAATCATCTCTTAATAGGGGCTGGCCCCGTGGCCGAGTGGTTAGGTTCGCGCGCTCCGCTGCAGGCGTCCCAGTGTTTCTCAGGTTCGAGTCCTGGGCGCGGACATGGCACTGCTCGTCAGACCACGCTGAGGCAGCGTCCCACGTGCCACAACTAGAAGAACCCACAACGAGAAATATACAACTATGTACTGGGGGGCTTTGGGGAGAAAAAGGAAAAAATAAAATCTTTAAATAAAAAAAAAATTAAAAAATTAAAAAAATTAAAAAAAATTAAAATCATCTCTTAATAGAGAGCCTCAGAACCAGAATATGCTGTTTTAATAGTGGTGTATTATAATAGCCCATTAAAAGTCCTTGTGCGTAATTTATTCCTGCTGCTTGGTGAATCTACTTCCTAAGCCAAAAGATGAAGAACAAAGCCTAAATCACCAAGCATTACAACATTCTACTGCCTTGACAGTGGCATAAGGCTCAGACAAGAAACGCTCTGGGTAAACTGACCTTTGACCTCGATGTTACATACCACAGTAAGAACACGTACATTTACCTTTGTAACTCACTGTCACCAGACTAACAGGATTATCGTTAGTGTGCTTCACTTGCAACACTCCCTCTTCAAATTTCGCTTCTGAAGAAACTAACATCCAAGGCCAGGAGACAAAGAGAACCGAAACTGGACTTCGGGAACTCAGCAGTTTCCATATCACGGTTAGAGTCAATGACACTAAAAAAACTCTACCATTGAGTTAGCATCCGTACATACCCCACCCCCAGTCCTCCACCACTCTCTCTAAAGCTACCATCCAAACTTGGGAATGAACCAAACTTAAGGAAACCCCTAGGATCTGGGAAAAATGGTGTGTTTCCACTTGGCAACGCCTCCAAAGACCCCTCCATACACCCGGCTTTCTGTCCCAGATTCCAGTGACACAAGTCCGGTCCGATTTCCTCCCGCGCCCCCGGGCCCAGCACGGCCGGTTCTAGGGCCCCTGAACTTCGAATCTCATCCCTCTTCTTACCCAGGCCTGCACGCCTCATCCTGCCAGAAGAGGGAGGGAAAAGGCGGGTGGAGGGGTGGGTAGGAAGGGGCCAGGGGCCACGCGGACCACGTCTTCAGGACCAGGGCCCGGCAAAACACCAACTTCTTCCCCTAAAGCGCCACGACATCAGTGGAGTCTAAACATCGCGCAGACTGATGGTGTCACCCAGGCGCTTACTGGCGCCCTGCAAGGCGGCTTGAGTGGCATTCTGGGATATGTAGTTCGCTGCCGATGCAGGGAGTGGGCAGGGGCGTGGCGTCAACCTAGCTCTCCAGGAGCGGGCGGGGCTTCCGGGAGAGGGGTGAGCGCAATGGCGACTTCGGCTCGGGCGCTCGGTCCGATCTCAGCTGCTGGGCACGCTGACCCTGGACCTTTCTCTCAGCTTGTCGTCTCAGGTTTAACTCAGTAGATCTACTCTTCCCAGACCATGAGAGGATGATTGAGCTATCTTTCCTGATTCCGCCTCTCACTTTCCTCTCACTCCGAGTCAGTTCAGGGCAAGTCAAAGAAAACTTTACTCAAGTTTCTGATCTCACACATGAGTAATCTGAGACCCACAGAAGGGAAGGAAGAGGGGAACCGATTTGTGCCAGCTCACTCAGGTCCTTTAGAGTAGGACTCCTGCTCGGATTAAGCAGTCAATGAAAGGGATGGGATCTCTTCGGAGGCACTAACGAGTTAGTTCCCTCTTACTGGATTGGTTGGTTGCATTTCTAGGAAGAACTAAGGCTTATTAGTTGTTAAGGGACAGAAGGGCCCTTAAACTCTCTCCCACTTAGACCTTTTCAGTTTACACAAAGCTTAACTGAAATACTATTTACACATGGCAATGTGTCAATCTTAGGGTTTAAAAGCTTGTTGGCAGGGGGAAAGTGGTACTGGAATCCGGGTTATTCCCAGAATTTCATTTTATCACACATGGTTTATCATGAGAATTAAAGAAATAACGGTTTAAAAAAATCAGATATACAGTAGATGCTGAAACACTGGGAGTTTGCGGTTTTGTCGTTGCTGCTGTATGACAGTGGAATAACTCCGTACTAGAGATTTCTTAAAATGCAGTCTCTGATCATTGTGTTCCCTCATTGTTTCCTAATATGAACGTTGACTATAGTAGTGGCAGGTAAGTCTGCCTTAAAGTTGTTTTTGTAAAATACACACGAAAACAACTTTTAATTAAATTTGTTAACCTGGGAAATAAGCTTAATCCAATAGCATTTTGAGAGAAAAACAGTCTCGTAAAAATGAAACCATCCTTCTCTAAAAGCAATGGAATTAAATGAAGATTGCATCAGGGACAATTTTTGCAAACAAGCACAGAAGGTTCAATAAGAGAAATGATGGTAAGGCTTCCCTTTTAATTTACAATCTGTGACAGTCCCTTCTTTTGTAAAAAGTACACACATTCTATAATCAAAACATAGAAAAATAATCTTAAGAAAGACTTTCTCATATAAATGTAATTTAAAAAAAATTCTAATGATAAATTTACCAAAACAGACCATTTAAATTACATACGTACTTATCCTCTTCCAAACTACTTCGCTTAGGGGCCCGCCCCGTGGCTGAGTGGTTAAGTTTGCGTGCTCCACGGCGGGTGGCCCAGGGTTTGTGGGTTCGAATCCTGAGCACGGACATGCCACCGCTCATTGAACCATGCTGGGGCAGTGTCCCACATGCCACAACTAGAAGGACCCACAACTGGGAATACACAACTATGTACCTGGGGGCTTTGGGGAGAAAAAGGAAAAAAAAATAAAAATCTAAACTACTTCCCTTACATGGTAGGGAGATAGAAGAATAAAATATAGTTAAAAGGAAAAAATAAAGTAATAAAGTGTACCAAGAATATAACTCAACAGGCAAAACTGGTTTATATTGAGCTTGTGACCTAAAAACCCAAATAGTTGTTTATTGCTACTGTTGCCAGCCTCAAATTAGGATGATCTCATCTGAGAAGATTTCCATTCAAAATATGAGGTGGAAAAAAATGGTTTTAATACACAGAATAATTATTAAACGTGACCACAGTTGACGTAGAGACTAGAGAGATTTCTTTTCATTTTTGTTATTTTCTATTTTTCTTTTCGTTTAAAAATTACAACCCCTGAGGATGGCCCGGTGGCGCAGCAGTTAAGTGCACATGTTCCGATTTGACGGCCCGGGTTCGCTGGTTCGGATCCCAGGTGTGGACATGGCACCACTTGTCAAGCCATGGTGTGGTGGGCGTCCCACATATAAAGTGGAGGAAGATGGGAACGGATGTGAGCTCAGGGCCAGTCCTCCTTGGCAAAAAGAGGAGGATTGGCAGCAGTTAGCTCAGGGCTAATCTTCCTCAAAAAAAAAAAATTAATTAAATTAAAATCCCTAACTCTTCTTACTGATTGAAGACCAGTAAAATTCTTGTAGATGAATAACAGAATTTTTCTCTATTTTCATAGGATAATCTCCTAGAAAACATCTAATCTTTGGGAGTCTCCAGGAAATGAACGACCAAAAACGACCTAAAATAAGTATTCCTTGTAGTAATTACAGAAGCAAGAATATGAGCAGGAAATGTCTGAATCTGGATGCAAAATTTGAAACTTTCTTTTTCCTGTTTGTCTGCTTCCTGCCCATTAATCCTGCCTCTTCCTGACCAAATTCTAGGGCCAATCCAAGGGAAAACAGCACACCAAGCTCTTGAAACTGGCTAAGTAAACGTTAGCAAATTTTCCTATCATGAAACACATTCCGTGTATTAAGCTTCGTGTTTGAACTTTAAGAAAATGTAAACTAAAATCAAATAGCTCTTGACTTACAAACAGGCTATGGAACGAAAGTTAGTTTGTAAGTAAGTTATTTGGCACTTATAACACCTTTCTCCTAAAGAGTGAAATGATGGTAAAGTTCCCAACGCAGCCCAGAAAAAGCATGGTCGTTGTGGTTCCTGTGGTGGCCAAAGTCTATGTAACCCATAGCACAGCTGAAATACTGTATATTTTCAATGAAAACCAGTAGAAAAAAATAATTTTGTAATTCTCATGATAAAATGAAGCAATATCATTAAAGAAGAAATAGAATTTTTAGAAGTTATTTGGTTATTCTTGTTTGGGAAAGAACTAGTTTTAAAAGTTCTTGAGAATGCAAAGAAAATTTTCGAGGAGTTTTCAGACTCACCAATTTGATCTTCCCTTACCGTAATTTAGGAGTATTACTAGCACTGACTCAATGCTTCTCAGCCATAATTAGTAAACATGAGGCACGAAATTCCAAATGAAAAGTCTTCAGCAGAGCCAGGCACATGATCTGTGGAACCCAGTGCAAAATGGAAATGCAATACCCCTCCTTCAAAAAGCAGGAAAAAAAGGTGCAGTTAAAGGAACTAAAAGATAAAGCTTTTTTCTCTTGTCATGATCTCCCCCACACCAATTTTTCATGGTATTTTATTTGCTATTTAATTCACTTCTAAGTAAGGAAAAATAAAATTTTAAATAATTAGCATGAATTTTGCACTTTGTCTTCTTAGTATGCAATGACCGTTTTAAATGCAAACCTACGAGCATTTAACTCATATGCAAAATCAACAAAATCTTACAATTTGTATTTCATAGCTCATACAAAAATATGTATTTTGTGGAAACACTGCATAAAACTAACTCACCATTTTATTCCACATCTTAATACACGCCACATCTTGATATTCTACCAACGCTTTACTTTTAGCTTACTGATGACTTAGGAGAGATAGAAAATAAAAGGAACCATGTGTTGCCCTATTTTTGCTTTCATTCTGTGTCAACATTTTCAATACAACTGGCTAACACAAGGAAATAAGTGGAGTAAGGAAGAATATGATAGGGTTCTGCAGAAGTTTTGGTTCAAGAAGGACATGTGGCCTTTCAGGGCTGTCAGTACTTGAACTTACTCAGTTACAGACTAAACACACTTACCTTGTACTCACTTTGAGTTTTGCTGAACTCCCATGCATTATGGATCCACTGGAATTCTGTGCTCATGGGGCATCGCAAATGTGACATGTGAATGGGGTGGCAAGAAACAATAAACATGCATACTGCATGTCTCTCCTCTGCTCATATGCGTGCTCCATTGTTCCATTATACTTCATTTACAAAACACAAGTTCAAAGATAAAATTAGGAATTTTAAGGCAATGACCACAGAGCATTAAACCAAGCATGATGCTCTTCTAGCAAGGGGTCCTATGCAAATGCAAAGATTGTACACCCATGAATCTGAAATTTTCCAGGGTAATGCGGCCATAATTGGTACAGCAAGAGGAAGAGAATGAGTGAATATATAGAATACATATATCCACAGGGAGAGATTGATCAAGGTGAAATAATTGAGCAGTGAAATTCACAGGGAAGCAAGAAAATAGAGTATACGTATCATAGCCGGAGAAAGAGGAAAGACGAAGGAAAGAAAGAGGTTGTAAGTTGCACAGTTATCCCAAACCACCCACCAAATTGGTTTCTGTCTCCTGTAAGTGATTAATGAGCCACAGATGAGTGAAATTCTTGTGACTTGGCACGTACAGACAGTAAAAAAATTGCCTCAATAGGGGCGTGATCCCCGCAGACCTGAGTGATGGGGTGCAATTGCAGGGCTGAAGGCTTTTCTTGTGTTTCACTCCAAGATGTTTCAGTCTTCCAGCAATTCTGATGCATTACTAAGACCTCATTCTGGGAAATGATTCCTTCCTTAATGTCGGTTAATCAGCAGCTTTGATATTTTTTTTCCTGAATATTTGGACCTACAATGGAGATAAATTTCAAAATGGGCACTTTGTATAGCCTGCCCTCTTAATATTCCAATTTTAGAGACATCTTTGACATTTCTAAAACATCATTTTAAAGATAATAGATTTAATTTCCATTGCTTAGAAAATATGGGTGTTGTACATTTTAAAAGGGTCTGCACTACCTGTCATTCAAGATTAATTTAGTCAAGTTCATAGTCATTTTATTTTAATAGCATTTATTATGCAAGAAGTATACTGAATTATCATATTGATACATTCAAAGTACGAAAGGAAAAATGAAGTACACAACTTAGTGTTATTTGCACAGCACAGTTAGACAGTTTGACAGACATGTTATTATTCCACTCACTGACTTGTTTGTTCCCAGTAGTCCAGATTAGTTATGCATATATGAGAGACAAAACATTTCAATAAGTTGTTCAAGTGTTGAAATATGCTATTAGTTTTTACGTAGGAGACATTTACTAATTTTTCTGCTTTATAGCACACGTTCTCACTACTCTTGATTTCTAAAATTGGGCCAAGACTGTGTCACAGATGTACCCAAGTTTCTCATCTGCGTTTGCCTTAGTTTATTGACACAGAAGTACTCTGTTGCCAGAGCCCAAAAGATCCAGTTTGTCACGTTGTCTATTATTAACCATCCCCACAGTCAACTGAGATGGTCAAATTTTTATATCTTCAATATTTGGTTCTTTTTGTTTTTGTAGACTGAATTTAACAGTTTCAGAGCACTAGATAGCATTAAAATGATTTAATCATCATTGTTGTTGAACACCCGTGTTCCAGGAGGATCAAGTCTGGTATTTCCTTTAAATTTTATTTATGCTTTCAGTAGTTTTTTCCTGTGACTGATTTGTGCTGACTTCCTCTTCTTGATTTGCTTTATAGTGCGTCTACATCAACAGGCCCAACGTTGACTGCACGTTCTATGTGGCCACTTGACGTATGCAAAAGTAATACTGCAGTACAATGGAGGAAAGGTAATTTTTTCAACAAATGGCACTAACTCGATTGTATATTCATATGATAAAAAGAATAATTACCCCACCTCTTTCTTATACAAAGTTAATTTGAGATGACTTATAGAACTAAAATGAAAGGTAAAATAAAACCTTAAGAAAAAGAGATATGTATCTTTGGAATAAAAAGAGTTTCTTAAACAGGACACAAAAAGCATTAACCAAAAGAGGAAATTTTGATAAGTTTCGCTACGTTAAAAATAAGAACTCGTGTTCATTAAACAACATCATTAAAAAAGTGAAAAGGCAAGTTGCTGAATGGAATATGATATTTGCAGTACATGTATCTGACAAAGGACTTATATGGAGAATATATAAAGAACTCCTGCAAATTAAAAGAGAAAAGACAATCAACTCAATAGAAAAAGGGGCAAAGAACATGAAAAGCTCTTCACAAAAGAGGCCATCCAAATGGCCAATGTCTATATTTGAAATGTTGCTCGACATCAGAACAATGCAAATAAAAACCCACAATGAGATAATACTAGACCTGCTCCAAAATGCTATATATTTACATACATTTGCATACACACACACATATAATGCTAAGTGTTGATAAAGATGTGGATGTGGAGCAACCAGAACTCTCAAATGATGCTGATGGATGTGTAAATTGTTTAACCATCCTGGATAACTGTTCGACAATATCTACTAAAATTGAAATACACACATACGTCTATGAACTTCTGTTCCTAGGCATATACTAACAGAAATGTGTACATAAACACAACAAAAGAATGGTCATAGTGGCACCATGTGTAAAAACTACAAACCAAAAACAAAGCAGTTGTCCATCCACAGAAGAAATGGATAAATAAATTGTAGTAAATGCATACATTAGATTTTATGAAATGAGAATGAAAAACCTCATACAACATACAACGGCATAGATGACTCCCACAAATATAATATTCACTGAAAGAAACTAAATGGAAACAAGTGCATTTAGAATGTATGACTTCATTGATATATAGTTCAAAGACAAGCAAAATTAACTTTCACGTTAAAAGTCAGGGAGTATGTTACTTTTAGGATAATTAGGAGGTGGCAGAGGGAGCTTCTGGGACATTGGTAATGTACTATGTATTTTTGGTGTGTTAGAGTATTAACCTTGTGAAAAGTCATTAAGCTGTGTACTCATAATTCACGTACGTTTTGTATGTATGTTATATTACATTAGAAAGTTTGCTAAAAAGAAATCCAGAATTATGCTTCTTCTTGTGTCAACGTGGAGTACATAATAATCAATTCAAAAGTTTAAGAAAAAAGAGAAGAAGAAACTTAGCGAGACTTGGGCCTCACCTCGGACCAATTAAATCAGCCTCGGGACATAACACTATCATGACTTTCTTGAAGAAATCTTAGCAGACTGTAGCAGGTGAAATGGTGGATGATAACGATGAGTAGTGCTGTTCACTATAAAATGGCAATCTTAATGTTGTAAATTGAAAGATTGTGCTCTGCCCATCATCATGACCATAATTAAAACTATGTTATTTTTCAGCTTTCCCCAATCTGCTCTACAAAAGATGTCAAATGATGTTTCACTTTGTAACACACTTCTGGTTAGGTTCCCTGGGAAACTCTGAAACTAATTTGCAGGAAGTTCTTTGGAGATGCTGTTAAGATCATCTACTGTTGGAGAAGGGAGGAACTGAGAACACAAAGAAAGTTGCGCTGTGATACGGTCACCCTGCTGATAGAGTAAGCTCTGAAACTGACATGACCCTTTAAAGTTATCCCAAATTGACCATTAATTGGATATGGCTGGCTTGGGAAGCGGATATGACCATAGGCTACATGACTCTGCAGCTAAAGACAATTCCCCAAGCGGCCTGACAGAAGAAGGCTGTGAAGCAGGCAACGCTCCCAGTGGGTGGGGGATTAAGTCCTTCAATCCTGGAGCAGCATGGTGTCCACCACAGCCTTCTCTCTGTGGACTAGGCTAGCCCATCAGGACAAAAATGTGAACGCCATTTGCCACAGAGTGTTTTTGGAAACTATAACTCAAGTTGAAGAACCGCAATGGAACAGGTATCCCTGAAGAAAACACTACTATTGACTAAATGAAAGGCTGCCTTTATGAAAGAAATTATTTGCCATAACGAAGAAGGACGACTAAGGGTTCCATAAGTGGGACACAGCTGGAGGTCTACAATGTTTCCTCCTGGAGATATGAGTACACGATTGAAATCAGATCTCAAGAGATGCAAAAAAAATAAGAGCATAAAAACAAGGGAACCTCAAAGGGAAGGAGGTATAAGATAGCAGATTTTTTTTGTGTTTGTTTGTAAGTGTGAAGATGAAAGTGTGCAATTTGGAAGGTGTAGACAGTAAAGGGGGCTTATTTGGGTATGCAGGTCTATGGTAATCGTCAAAGCTCATTAATCATTATCATATCTAGTGAAACAGGACTAAATTTTATTTATCTCAACTGTTTCTCTTGCGAAGAGTCAAATTCTTCTCACAGAGATAGTGATCAGGCTCTAAGTAGAGTTTAGGACGTACTGCTTTTGGGCAAATAATTCAAAAATCAACAAAATTTTCCCAGAATATGTGAGCGAGTTAGTGGAAACATGTGGAATCTATTATCTGGAGACTGGAAGGGACTTTCAATATCAGTTCACCCAACCCTCTTGTGTTAAAGATGAGAAAGCCTATGAGTGGGGGCAAATGGCTCTTCCAGCTCCATGGAAAATGCCTACTATGCATGGGTGCTACAATCCAAATGTCATTTCAGGCCTGGCGTTCTTCATGTGACACCACACCAGCTAAGCAGCCCTTGAAACCTTAAGGGAAGTTTTAAGAGTGTCATAGGCCTTAGAATCTCTTATTTTGGGAGGCTTCATCTGCCTCAAAAATATTCAAATTCAATGTTAATTCCAATATTAAAATGCAAAAAAAATTTGCATTAAATAAACATTTTATATGTATAAAAGTTTCAAACAGATTTTGTAATTTATTTTAACATGAGTTACTCAGGCTGAGAGTAACACATGTAATTGACTATAAATAATTGACAATTGTTCATGCTCAGAAATACTCTGGAAATCAGAGTAACTCACAAATTACCTTACAAGATAATTTTTAAATGAACACTAAAGTTAACAATGAGTCAAGTTGGCATAATGTTATGTTTTTTTTGCAGGGCTTTGTAGTTTTTTGCGTTTAAAGCAGACAAGTAGATAGATATAGATGATAGAAAGAAAGAGAGGGAATTTCAAAGTAGACATTGTGGAACCCAATCGCACAAAATAAAGCCCAGCTTCTTTGTGGAAAGCCTCAAGCAGCTAATATTGTCTCTGTGGGGCTATGTGATGTCTCCCCTCTGCATCTCTCATCTAATTTATTCTCTCTGAAGATTAGATTCCCATGACTGTCCCCGAATGAAAGCCTCAGCCCTATGTATCTCTGACTCTCCAGTTTGATCCCTGTAGCAATCTGTCTCAGGCAGTGTCCCAATTCCAGCTTCCTGGAAGAGAAAACCTGATTGGTCAAACGTGAGTAAGGTGTCCATCCCTGGCAGGTCCAATCAGTTGACACTGAGTGATGGGGGTTCCAGGACTTTGGGCACAGCAGATCTCTAAGAAGTGGTGGCAGGGGTAGAGGAAAATATTATTTATTGGTACATTAAAGCATGTGTACGGTTTGAGTATTTGCATAAAAGCTCCTGGTCTCTGTTTTGAGCAATAAACAGATTTCATGGAATCACTTAGAAAAGTAAAGGCTATGCGCTGACTCACATCACTGGGGACTTTATCTCTATCATAAACTGGCCATGAAAGTTCTGGTTTGTTAGTAAAGGCAGTGATTAAGGCTCCTAACCCAGGTGAGTTTGGCCCTGTACCTTCACTCCTGTTTATTTTATGTTATTGAATTTTCTTTATTGGGATTAGAAGCCCATCTCTCAGGAGGCAAGGATGAAGACCTGATCTTCTCTGAAGCACACTGAGTTCTCTGACATTCCCTGTAGTGGAGGTCGAGACAGTTGTGACTTCCACACAGACTGTCTACAGAGGGACGGTCCCCATTCCCTCATACCTCTTTAGGAGCCCATTCATTATCAACAGGAATTCTGAAATCAAACCAAATGCCCACATTTTAATGAAGTAAAGCATTTCATTAATTTTAAATTCTTCTGTAGCAGGTTTTTGGGTTCTTTTCTATAGGAAGACTTTCTGGCATAAAAAATGAAGTCATAATTTACACTCTTTGAAGTTATAAAGTAAATGTCATCTTTGCTTCATTGTCTACACACCTATAAAAGCTGTTTATTGCTAGATGGGACACTATGAATTTGATTTCTTCTCTTGCCAAAGTACTTGTTTTTTCCCTAAAATTCTCTTAAATAGGCCTCAAGTTCAAAAAGGTGCTTTGATCAGTGACTATTAGCAAGGAGTTATACAGAAATAAGACTTCTTACAGAGAAAATTAGAAAATTGATTTCCTAGGAGTGGGGGATAGAGAATTTTCCCCACAGTCCCATCCCCCCAAGCTTTATTACAGTGTTAATGCGGCTCTTTGGGCACTTAGCATGTGTGCCTAATTCTAGGCTAGCATGAATTTTTATAGCTCAATTAGAAAGCTTTGAAAAGAGAAAAAGATGTTTTTAAATGATAATGTTTTCTATAAATATTCATGATTATGCACTCCTCTGAAATCTGGATCATTTAAAACTTCATTCCATTAAAGAATGACTTTTTTTTTTGCATCCAGGTGCAATCCATTAGAGGGATGGTGGCCAATGACATCCATCATGCATGGCTGTGAATATTTATCTGGTGCCTTATGCCTGCACTAGAGAGAATAGGAAAAGAGGAGTTATGAAGAGGATTTTCTTCCAGACCAGATGATTGGTGTCCTTCTTTAGCCCAACTGACGAAGTTAAGTCAATGTGTCCTGAGGTGTGGCATCATACCCTACTAATATTCTAGTGAGTGAGGGTTAACTTCACTAAGAAAGAAAGTGCCTGACAGATTATAATGCTAGTGAAACAATAGAGTGGCTTGCCAGAGTCTATTGAAACACCTCTTTATCTAGAAGATCCTAAGACAAGGTTAGTTCAAAATTTTGCTCAAAATTCTGTGTGATTTAAGAATTACTCACAGGCAGCCCTCAGCAGTTGTCAGTCTCTGTTAATATCAGCACTTGTCCTTTCCCCTCTGTTCCAAAACCAGCCCAGTGATCTGCTTATGCAGATGACAGCACAATTGTAACTCTATGAATGGATGTGAGAGAATTGGGACAGACAGTGAGCGGCTATGTGCATCCACAGACACTACTGACATCATACACCATCACTCTAGGCCTGGCCCTTTCTTTGCTTCCAATGACTTATTTCTACCATTTTTTTTAGTATTTCTGTTTGGATATGCCACCATCATCTCAAACTCAATAATCCTCTCTCCCAAAGCAGCTTGCCTTCCTGATTTTCTATCCTTGTTAATGATATCATTAAGGCTCAAAACCTCTGGGTCATTTTGACTTTTCCCCACTTTGTCCAGAATATCAACCCAGCTGCCAAGCCCTTTTGAAAGATCTTTTTGATTTGCCCCTTTATTTCCATTCTAAAACTAAAAATATTATTATACATTTCAAAAAAACCTCAGATCTTGCTGGACTTTTGAACTTTCTTGCTTTCAGGTCCACTCCCCTCAAGTACACTGGATTAAAATTTCCAGATTTCTAATCTTATCTCCTCACTATTTAATGGCATTTAATGAATTCTCCATGATTTACTGGGGGGAGGTGTGAAGAGTTGAGTTTTAGCTTCCCTGAAGTCATCTAGCTGGTGATACCCCACACGTGGTGGCTGTTTATAATCTTCACTAGTCACACTTTTGAGGAACAATGTAGTAGATATCTGAATCTTTCCAGCACTCTGAATTATTAGTGCTCTGTCATTCACATTTATATCTATACATTAACTGTAATTAATTTTGTGTATGGTATGAGATAGGAACAAAGTGGCATTTTTTTCCTGCATTTTTCCCAATTTTTCCGTTATCATTATTATTGGAAATACTGTCCTTTCCCCTAATCCTTTCTCATAAATCAATACCTCTATATCTGTTACCTTTCCATAAGCTCTCTACTTAATCCATTGGTCTATTCTTGTATCCTTGCACCAGCAACATACTGTCTTAAATAGCTTTATGATAAGACTTAATATTCAGTAGAACAAGTCCTCTTACAATGCTCTTTTTCTTCAAGAATGTCATAACTAGCCCCCTTTTCATTTCCATATAACTTTTAGAAACAATTTGTCAAGTTTCACTTTAAAAATCCTATTGGTGTTTTGACAGATATTGCATTAGGGGTGCAATGATATCTTTGCAACATGGAGCTTTCCAATTCTTAAACACTATGTATTTCTCTAATTATGTTGGGTTTCCTCAGTTTCTCACAATAATATTCTATAGTTTGTGTAGAAATCTTACAAAATGTTTGCTAGATGTATTCCTATGTAACGATATTTTTGACGTTATTGTAAATGATATCTTTCTTAAGAATTTCATTTTCCAACTGTCGCTGGTATATAAAAATGAAATTAATGTAAATTTTTATAGATTATTCACTGATTCAAGCAAAGTTGTCTAGAAAAAGTGGACAGTTTTATTTCTTCATCTACAATCCCTAGTCTTCTTATTTCTTTTCCTGTTTGTTTTTTTTTTTTTTTATCTTTACTGTACTGGCTAGGACTTGTTGAACAGTGGTGAACTTATTTCCAAAATCAAGGTGAAAACTTTCAGTATTATAAAATCAAGTATACTGTTTTCTTAGATACTTTTTATAAAACTTTGTCAGACAAAGAAGTTTATATTCTTAGTTTGCCAAGAGGGTTTTTTTTTTTTTTTTTATCATTAATGGCTGCGGGATTTTATCAAATTCTTTTCTCTGAATCTATTGAGATGATCAACTTTTAAAATCTTATTTTATGTGGTGAATTAACTGTTTTCAAATGTTAAACCAACTCTGCAATCCCAGAATAAACTCAATTTGATCATGATAGTATTAGTATTATTTTTTATATACTATTTACATTGATTTGATATTTGTGAAAGGTTTAGATATCTTTATTCATGAGAAAAATTTGCCTATAATTTTCCTTTCTTCTAATGGCTTGTCAGGTTTTAGAATCAAAGTTATGTTGGGCTAATTCTTTACCATTTGAAAGAATTCATTGGTGAAGCCATTGGGTTCTGGTGATATTTCACCTATTTTCTTGAAAATATTCATTATGGATTATTAATGTATGAGTTCGATATCTGAATCACCTGTGGGTCTACTTATATTATCTTTTTTCTCTTTGTTTTCCAACATTGGTCTTATTTCTTAACATCTCTATTAACTCTTAATTGAATTGTAGGGTATATGTAATGCCACTTCATAAAATTTGAATTGTTTTTATTGAAAAAACAAAAATTCAGCATTTGCCTTCTCAGTATAAAGAATGTTGCATTTTCTGGTCTGTTCAATGCTTTTAAAGCACAAAATGAGCTCTACTTTGAAATATGCATGGGCCTGAAGCATCGAAGATTTAGGTAAACAGATGAGAGTCTCATTAAAAATTAAAATAGAATAAGTTAGTATGAAGACAGAGCAAATCTAGTATACACTTGAAAAGTAAAATAGTCATAAAATTGAAATCTGTACAGATAAAATGAAACTATTCTGAAACTGATCCACCACAAGTTTCTGAAATAGTTCTGTTATTTTTGTATCAGAATGAAGTTAGCAAACTAGGCTTAACTTTTAAAATCCAAATATCAGAAATCCAGCGTTTAAAATGTATCTATTTTCTCTACTTTATGGTGAGTCTAAGTTCTTTTAGGACCAATTATGAAATGTTTCAAATAACTACAAGATAGAAAAAACTATTTCTTGAATATCCTTAAGGCAAAAACATAGAACAAAAGTAGTTGTTTTCTCCCCCATGTCCCATAGGATTTAGTCCACTTTTAAACATGTTTGTAATGTTTATATAAATGCCCAGCTAATTTTAGCTGGATGAATGGATGCTCTAATTTCTGTGTGTGTGTGTTGGGGTTGGGGGGAGTGGATTCTATTCCAGACCAGAGAACTTGTTTTGATGCCACTAAGGAGCCTAAATTTTAAATTAGACCCTTGCTTTCTGCACACTCACTCACACATACACACACAATTTAATTATAACATGCCCCCCACAAGCTGAAATACGATAGGATGGCAATACAATGGCAGAAAGGACTTATACTATTTTTGCTTCACCCTCCATTTCTGGAATCTCACATTATATTTCTTAAAAACCCATTTTGCTTGAGAAATAAAGCAGATTTACTAATATCTAATGAGAAGTTTATTTTTTTCCCTACAAAACACCTTCTACAGGCAGGCTTAGTCCCTTCTTGTCTGTTAGAAGCATAAAAAGTTTTAGCATTTTTGGCCTTTTCCCTCTTTAGATTTTTCCTAAAAAATTTAAACAGAAGTTATTCACAGAGAGTAACAAAAATGAGTTTTTTAAGTTAAAAATGTGATCTAAAAACAAGGAAATTAGCACATTTAGTGTTAATGACAGAAAGCAAGTATGGAGCATGTACAGTTGAGAAGTAGAATGTATTTTTGCCCCCAGTTATATTTACATTAAAATAAAGGAATGGGACTATATTTTCATATTAAATACTTAAATTAATTTCTTGTTCTACAATTTGTTTTTAAATGGCAATAGTAAATTCTTCATTTGTAAAAATTCCAGTTTGTAACGAAAGCCAAGTCAAACGCAAACCACCGACTATTCCAGAATTGTAGGATTTCCATGACTCACAAAAGATAAAAAGAAAGAAAGAAAAACATTTTTCTAACATCCCACAGAGGCTGATTAACTCATGGCAGTACAAACAAATCGTACTCTCTGAAAAAAAGTTTATTTAATTAATAAAAAACAACCTTACAACTCCAAGGCAGTGAGCCAGCCTTTTTTCAGTGTTCCAAGTAAAACTAAAAGATGAAAGGAGGAGAGGAAGAAACATTGAATCATTCCAGGTTTCCTGTAACTGGTTTATCACTCTAGTCATAAACAGATACAGAGAGATTTTAAGTGGAATTGCCAGATACAATTTTTTTCCAGAGATTTAATTTTATTCCGGTAGGCAGTTATATCCAGTTGTACTATTCTATTTTTGATCTGCCCTTAGTCCTGGAGCATAGCTCCTTCAGGCTCTCATTTCTCCTGGGCCTGGGTCATTCCTCCTTGGTGAGCTCAAAATTCTGTCTTCCTGGCACCGTCTAATCACTACATTCTCTGCTTAAATGTTTAGCTTTTGAGAAGCTGCTTTCTGCATGGTTTCTCAGAGCTTCTCACCACACTTGCCCTGGTTAGGGGTCAGCAAATGCATTGATGGCAGATTATATTCAGAAGATTGGCTCTTTTCTCTGCAGGTCTCTTTTTTCTGGGGTCTTGGTCCTGCAAGTCCTGGTTCTCTTGGAAGCTCTGAATTCCAATTTCTGTCTCCACAGCCTAATGAGAAGATTGTTGCAAGTTCTAGGCTACCGCTTTCTGCTCAGTCTCCGTGCCCCTCAGCCAGTGAATCAAAAAGTATTTTGCAAGGAAAAAGAATGATTGATTTAACTTCATAAAACTTGAAAACCTTTGCCTGCCCAAACATCTCAAACAACTTATGTCAGAAAATGTACCTGTCCCCTGAATTTTGTTCATCCTTTCTATAGTAGACAGTTGTAGATGGGAAGTAACAACCCAGCCAGGGAGTAAATTTCCCTGTCCCATTTACTACTAGGTATAGCCAGTGAACTATGAGTGAAAGTAATGTATGTTAACTTCTGGGCCAAGGCTTATAAAAGGCAGGCCTGATTCCTCCATGCTGTATGTAAACTCTTCCCACCTCCAGCTGGATGTAGATGATGATAAAGTGGGAGTAGAAAGTAAAGTTACAAGAGCAAAGGTATCTGGGCCTCAAAACTACTTCATTGAGGGGCCAGCCAGGTGGTGCAGCAGTTAAGTGCACACGTTCTGCTTCAGCAGCCAGGGGTTTGCTGGTTCGGATCCCGGGTCCTGGGTGCGGACATAGCACTGCTTGGTAAGCCATGCTGTGGTAGGCATCCCATATATAAAGTAGAGGAAGATGGGCATGGATGTTAGCTCAGGGCCAGTCTTCCTCCGCAAAAAAAAAAAAAAAAAAAAAAAAAAAACGGAGGATTGGCAGCAGATGTTAGCTCAGGGCTAATCTTCCTCAAAAAAAAAAACTACTTCATTGAATTGGGCCATTATGAATTCAGAGGTCTAGTTGTTACAATAATTTAGTGTATACTAGATAATACCCAAGGTTAAAAATTATAAACTGAAAATATATATTGCTAAAATATATAAATTCTAATCTGAAATGTTTTAAAATTCAATAAATAAGAGAAATATTTCAACAAATATTAGGATAAAAGCCATTCTCTAAAGAACGTATTATAAATTAATAATAGTGTTCAGACTAATTACTGATGTTCAAATTAACTACTGATGTTAATATCATTATTAACAATGGGGCATAATATATAGCCTGCAAGATTAGCACAAGAAATTTCAAATGAAAGTGTCTAGGGCTGACTGATGAGAGAAATGTACTGTTGATGGAAATGTAAATCAATAAAACCTGTATGACGAACAGTTGGGCAATATGCATCAAAATTTTAAATGATTATATGCTTTGAGGCAGAAATAACACCCTGATACTTTTCCCAAGGAGAAAATGAGTGTAAAAGGATGTAAGCGCCATAATGTTCATTTCATCATTATAAAAAAATACCAAAAGAAAAAGAATATCAGTGAGATTAACCATTATATAAATTGTCCTAGTATCACAAAATTATATGTTTATAACACATTTTGAGTATTATTCTTTTTTATGAAAATTATTCATTCATATATAAATATATACATTATTTATATGCATTGTGTGTCTGTGTGTACACATGTGTGTTTAGAGAGAGACAGACAGAAAGAATCTGGAAATATATTTATCAAAATGTGAACAGTGATTTTCAGTCATGAGGGTATTCCTGCTTTCATTTTTATGTCTCTTTGAACCTGTCATCGCCTGACGTCTATAATTAGATTAGGGCTCACTCTTGGTGAGGTACATTCTACAGGTTGGACAAATGTATAATCATCTGCTTCCGCCATTATAGCATCACACAGGATAGTTTCACTGCCCGGAAAATCTCATCCTTTTTTAAGTCAGATAATTCTTTGATTAAAGCCACAATCTCCTTTTCCCCCATCAAAGAACACGGGAAATGGACTTACATGGATAACTTTGCAGGTAATGTAGGGAGTTTCAGGCTGCTTCAGCACAGAGATCTGCATTTAGACTCAGAGCAGTAGTCGTTTCCAGGGCCCTTCCCAAGAGTGAAACAGACGAATTATCTTATGTACTAATGATCTTCCTGAGTGTCTCTCAGGACATTTTACATACCAGAAAGAAAGTAATATTTCTGCACTGCAAATTCCAAGTAACATTTGCTAATAATGATAAATTATCCTTTAATAATTATTATCATATCAAATAGAGATAAACACTAGTTTGCATGGGTAAGAAAGATAACATGGAAACCTTTCTTTCTCCTACTAAAAGTTCTCTATCTGTTATGTAGCTTTCAAGAACAGACCTTTCTTCTGTAGATATTTCTGGCGGAAATCTTGGAAACCCAAGTATAAGTTTAAGCACTACCAGAAACACAGGAATCATTACTACAAAGCAAAACATTCACTTTAAAATGGAGGGTTGGATATGTCTGCATGTTACTTAGATAAAAGTTTTGGGAAACATTTGCTTTCGTATGACTCTAGCATATTTCTGGTGACTTAGTTTTGCTTTTGTTCATCTCCTTTGCCAAAATCATATTTTTAATTAATCTGTTTGCAAATGTGTTTCTTCTGGGGACCCTACCTCCTAATCACCATCCTCCTCTGTTACTGTATTCTCTCTCACCTTCTCATTCAGGTCACATTGGAGTTTGTTCACCTTTTTAAATGTCAGGCTCCTGTCATTCCCTGTTCTCCACATACAGTGTTTATGGAACCACACGTGTTCAGAATGTTCTTTCTCTTCTTTTAACTCTGCTAAATTCACATCATCTACAGTAAGCAGAATGCTATCTATTAAATATGTCAGTGTCCTAATCTCCAGAACCTATGAATGTGGACATGCTAAGGGGTAATCAGGTTGCAGATACTTACAGTTGCTAATCAGCTGATTTTAATATGCCTGGATTATCCAGGTGGGCCCAATGTAATCAGAAATGTCCTCAAGAGTGGAAGAGGGCGGAAGAAGAGGAGAGTCAGTCAGAGGATGATGTGACTCTGATGGAGGGCATAGAGAGATACAGTGTTGCTGGCACTGACGATGGAGGAAGGGGACCATGAGCCAAGGATGAGAGCAGCCTCTGGAAACTGGAAAGGTCCAGAAAACAGATTCTCTCTTAGAGATTCCAAGGAAGAATAGAGCCCTGCTGATGCTTTGATTTTATCCTGTGGAATCAGCGTCGGATTTTTCCTGCAGAATTGTAAGACCACACATTTGTGTTGTTGAAGCCACTGCGTTTGTGTAATTTGTTACGGCAGCAATAGAAAACTAATGCATCACCCTTCAGATTGCAAGCTGAAAATTACTACCTGATTTCCACAGAAAGTCAGGTTCCCCTCTTAGATACATTTTTTTTTACTGCAGCACTTTTTTTTCCTAGCACTTTAAATCTTGTAAAACAACCATAACTAAAATTGTTTATTGTTTTATCCTTCTGTTAAGTAAACTCCAAGGGTATGGTCCTTGTCTTTCTCGTGCCTGCCACGGAGTAGATGCCAATAAACGTGTGTTCAGGGATTGACTCTTCCCTTCTCTTCCCTACATACTCATACATCCAGAAAAGGAAACCAGATAAATTCCCCCCAAGAAAATCATAGAACAAAGATAGTCACGTTCCATTTAGTAACCCATTTAGTTCACAGGGTGTTTCATTTTTCTAGGTCATTGGTTCTCAAAGTGTAATGGCCTGCCTAGCAGCATCAGCATCACCTGGAACTGCTGAATTACAGCTCACCCCAGCAATGGGCGTCCAGGTGAATCTGATGCACACAAGCATTTGAGAACGACCACGTTAGGCCAGATTGCTTTAGGCCCCACTGACAGAATTTCTGACTTAGCAGGTTTGGAGTGGGGCCTAAGAATTTGCATTTCCAGCAAATTCTTAAGTGATTTTGCTGCTGATGGTGATAGGACCTTACTTTGAGGATAACTGACCTAGCCAAATGGGTAGGCCAGGGAACTTTTGTCAGTGGAATTTGACCAGTAGAGATCTCAAAATGTCAAGAGTCATCACTTACTGCTTTGTGGTCTATGTGCCATTCTTAACCAGAGGCTGTCATTGTCTTTAGAGCAAGATAATATGGCCCTTTATAAAATCCAGCTTAGATCAATATTTTAGCAAGTGGCAGGTGTCTTGAGCAATACAATTAATATATTTAAGAGTCTAGTTTTCAATTGTACATATTTAGGATTGCCTGATTTTTTCTAAAACAACAATAGTCCTTTCAAAAATAAATAGTGACTGTAAACCAGTTTGCTTTGCTCTACAATCTACTGCATAATTATTTTCCTCAGAATGAATATAAAAATCCCTGATGTTATTGTATTTCTGACATAGTGACAGTAATTGCCTATAAAATATTTAATAATGTGCTTTAACAACCGGGAAAAACAACTTACTGAACATAAATTACATTTTAAGAAATGTTTTAGTTTAATGTAAGATTAATAATGTATAGAGTTTGTAGATTGTTTTGAAATCAGCCTTCACTTCAGAATGTTTTTGTGACTGAGAATGACTGTGGCACCAGTCTTTGGAGGGAGGGTCCTCATGGAAAGTCATTGTCTTAAATCAATGTGCCAGTGCTTATGAGACTGATGAGGCAACTTCCCAACACACACAGTGACACATGTTGGCCTCTTAGGCTGATTTCAGGGTGCAGATTGGATCTCTCTGTCCTTTATTCACCTGCCTTCTTCAGGGAGCAAGATCTAATATTTCATGGTCAAGGGATCCAGCACTCAGTCTCTGTGACCTGGGACAGGTATCAGGCTGCTTTCTATCCTCTGAGAATAGGTTCCTCTGAAAGAGGATGGGGCCAGAGCCTACGAGAAGAGTGAACCTCCAGAGGAAACCGGAAGACAGAAAATGGGTGGAGGGAGAGTAAAAACATAAGTAGGCGTGAAAACTCTGGGAAATGGGAGGGCTTAAGTAACAAATTTGAGCATTTGAAACAACTAGTTATTGGCTCATGGTGACTCTAAGGAAGTAATTAGGGTGGAAAATTAAGAATACCTGTACAAAAAAGCATGCAAGTTAAAACAAGGCAATTATTAACTCAAGAAAAAATATAAACATAATGCAACATCTGTCTCTGAACAATATTTACAAAGTTACATTAATGTATAACATGATTTCCTATAACTGAAATCATGATATAATTATATTGGCTAGGAAGAGAAGGTGGGGTGTGTGTGTGTAATTGGGCTATTTCTACTCTAACAGGAAGTGCACGGTTAGTATCCAAAAAATTCAGAAACAGTAATATAAGCATATTATTTGGAAATATGAAAATAAATCCAACATAACCAGGAGCAACCACACAGCTGAAAAGGTTCAAAGTGATTGCAGAGTAGAAATGGGGTGAGGATGGGGCAGGGTGCAGGTGCTTTTATAATAATCTTTTTTTTTAAACCAGATTTTATTTATGTTTCAAAAGTTGGTCAATTATGTTCTTAAAGGAACACAGTTTGGTATTTACAAATTTCTTTCTTGTAATGATTACTTTTGTAATGGTTACTCTTCTTGGCGTGGTCATCGAGCTAAATTTCTGTGCGTAACTAAAGGAAAAAAATCTTTGTTTATAGTAACATATGAAACGTTTTCTTATCTAGCTATAATCAGATTGAATCTTATTTAATTTTTAATTCTTGTCTCTTGAGAGATGCTCATAAAACAATGTCCACAAATTTATTTGGCTCAATATATAAGACCCAAGTAGATAAGAAGAGAAACATCACTGGATTGGGTTTAAGAGATCTGACTTCTAATCTTAGCTGTCCCACAAACAACTATATTTACCATATATTGATGGAGAATTCACTTAACCTTCCTGAGCCTACCTCCTTATTCAAGAAATAAGAAATAGTTAATTAAATGCCTACTAGAAGCCAAGCAGTTGCTAGACACTAGAGATATACACAAGAAGAACACGATGGAGATAGTCTATGCCTTCATAGTATGAAGTCTGGCAAGGTGAGGAGTTTAGGCTAAATTACTTTTAAACCCTCTGCTCCAGAGTTTGTGTTCTATGATTTGAATGGGATTACATTCATATTCTTTGACCTGAGGTCAATATAACAATGATTTCCAAATGACCTCAAAAAAGCTGTGAAGTATTAAATATTTTATGAACACCGGTAAAATAACTTTTTAAATCAGAATCAGGTTTCATATATCAGAAGATGATTCAACTGCTGAATGAAGCATTTTTAGCATTATGAAATCTAATGTTTTGAAATCTTTTCCCCCTGCAATTATGTTTATTACAATTTTATAATCTCGAAAAGACTCTCGTATCTGATGTTTTCATGCGTTCAGGTACTTTGCATGATATCTGATGTGGTCAGCAATAAAGGTTTCGATGAAGTAGTTGCTGTGATCATAACCCTCTTGTAATCTAAAAACAACAGGGATTTTTTCTGTACAGGCAGCTATGAAGTTACCAGGTAGTAACTGTCCATCTGAAAGAAACCGGTCCTCTTTTCCTTGATCAATTAGTATGTCCAGCTGAGAATCTGGATAGGCCTTCACAAGATGGGTAGCATCATAAGCCTTCAATTTGTTTTGATCTGTTCCCAAATATCCACTAAAGGCTTTTTTGCCCCAAGCACAGAGCACTGGGTTGCAAATTGGAGCAAATGCCAACACAGATTTGTATTTTCCAGGATTCTTCAAAGCACAAGTCAGAGCCTCATGGCCTCCCAGGGAGTGGCCAAAAATAGACATCCTTTGGGGGTCCACTGGAAAATTGGCATTTATGAGTTGGGGAAGCTCCTCTGTTACATAAGAGTACATCCTATAGTTAGTTTCCCAAGGATCTTCAGTGGCATCCACATAAAACCCAGCACCAGTGCCAAAGTCCCAGCTCTCATCTTCTCCTTTAATATTGCAGCCACAAGGGCTGGTATCTGGAGCAATGATAACAAGGCCATGTTCTGATGCAGCCTGATGATAACCAGATTTTGATATAAAATTTTGCTCTGTGCAAGTTAAACCAGACAGCCAGTATAATGCAGGGCATTTTCCAGTTTCTGCCTTTGGTGGTAAATAGACTGCAAATTTCATTTGCACTTCAGTTCAACACTGTCATGTCCAAAACTTTCTGCAATCCCCCAAAGCACTTGTCGCTGGAAATCTGTTTCAATGCCATTCTTCTCCACTGTGGTGCTCTTCTCAGCGAAATGTTCCAGCCTATGCTGATCAGTTGCAGTGTTAGGGTTACTCTCGACAGCCGCGGCAGAAAGAGAAGACTTGTATAATAATCTTTTAAGAATACATTCATGTATTGATAAAATGAAACAGTACATCTTAAAATAAAGACTATGGTGCTTCATTTCCTTGTTTTGAATATTTCAAAAGCGACGTGTAAATTTATTCCACTTTCATGTTTGGAAAGAACCATTTCATCTTTAGTTAAAAAAAAAATCATCAACAACAAAACTCAAGCAGATATCCTTAACATCGGGTGTTGAGTTCTAGCTCTGCTGCCGCACAGAATTGCATGAGCTTGGGCAGGTCAGTTCGTCTGTCTTCTCTGAACTTTAGTTTCTTCATCTGTAAGAGGAACTGTGAGGATTAATAAGACTATGTCTGTAAAGCACTTGGAAGTTGCCTGGCATGTTGGTACTTGAGCCACTCCACTCTTCATCTGTCCCTTCTAGATTTCTGAAACTTATGTCACAAAAAAACAGTGTTTAAGTCCAAGTCCATAAATATAAAAAGGTCTTATGTGACTTCTCAGTATCATTAGCCACATTTTCCTTTCTTCTTTTATATTTATAGCGTCTGTTTTTTTGTAATCTCCCCAGATGCCTGCTAGCTCTATGGTCATTTCTCCTCAGTCTCTTTTGATACTTTCTCCTCCTGGAAACACTTTCCGAGGGACTCATCATTCTACAGCTTCACACTAGATGACCACAATTATTTTCGTGATGTCAACAGCTATACACTGACAGCTCCTGTGTTTGTTTTTCCAGCACAGACCACTCCTCTGTCTTCCAGACCTGCATATCTAACTGCCTACCTGATATCTCCTCTGGGATAATTCGGGTGTGCCTCAAACTCAATTGTCTAAAACCAAATTCATGATCTACTTCCCCTACATGTTCTCTTCCACTGTTTTCTAATTTCATGATTTCTAATTTCTAATTTCATCCATCCAGTTAACACATCCAGAAACCTAGGAGTTCTTTGACACCTCACATTTTGGAAATTATATCCTGCCCAAACCCAAAATCCAATCCATTAACATAGACTATTGATTTTACATCCTAAATATCTCTCAAATCTGCCTCTCCTCTCTTCCTCCACCACTACTGCTAATACCACCCCACAATCATTTCACAGCTACACCATAACAGCTTTCTAACTTCTACCCATAGCCCCTCTTGCACCCTATGATCTGTTTTCCATAGAGCATCACAAATTGTTGGCCTTTTATCACTGTCCCTTCTTCTGGCCTATCAGGAGTTATCAGTGCATATTTTGTTGAACAAAGGAATATTTGTCTTGGGTCTGTGTAAGTAGTTATGAATATCAAATGAAATAATGTATATAAGCCATAAAGCAGGATTTACAATGTTTGGTAACAGTGACTGTAATAGCTTAGAATTAAATTCCACTAAGTGTGAAAAGCTCCACCACCTTTTGCAAGAAAACAAACTGGATTCAAATATATGGGGAATATAAGAAAGGGTCAACATTTTGATCCTTGCATTGCTATTCGTAACAGTGTTTCTGGGTTTTTTGTTGGTTGTTCGGTTGGTTTTGGCTTAGGTTTTTACCTCTATCCCTTTGGGTTTCTGAAGTAGCTATTGATTTAAGACATTTGACGCTAAGGCAAAAATAATTTATCTTCTGTGATAAAAGACAGATCACGTCCATTGGTTTCACTCTGGAGAGGCTTAGAATTCAACCAAGCGTGATAAGCTGGCAAATGATCAGAACACACAGCATAAGAAGCAATCGGAAAGTACAAGAAAGGAGAAAGAAGAGCCATACATGGTAGAGGCCAGGGCCTGGACACCCGGCCGTGTAAAAAGACGGCAAGAATCTCAGAGTCTGGTTGGACCACAGGAGAGCAGAAAGTACTACACAGTTGAGGGGCAGAGTCTGGAGGACTCACTTGAAAGCAGAGTTTGTGGCAACTGTGAAACAATTATTCCATTATGCTCCACACTGAGCAGACCTAGAGTATTCTACTTCTCAAGAGAAGCAGGATGTGGGAAACGTGTGTGGGTGTTGGAAGGAAATCCACAAATATGAGTAAATGCTGAGAACATTAAATCTATATGGATTATTTCCACAGGAAAATTCTGAGAAGGTTTACAAAAAGGAAGGCAAAGTCTTTTGGAGCTAAGCCCTCCTGTTTTCAGAAGAAATCTCCCCTAAAATCACTTGTAGTGAATCCCTAAAAAAGCATTCCTTCAATGCCATAGTCTAGTAGATTTTATGGGTGGTAAGGGCCTGTGGTTTTGCTGAGGGACCTCACTGGAAAGAGTGAATGCCATAGTTTGGCACTGTGTCTGAAGAGCTCATGGGAGAAGGCAGCTGTTCAACATGGGACCTATCTGTATACAGGGAGCTGAGCTGCAATGAACAGGTAGAAGGTGGGATTATTATTGCTCATTTTGCTAGTTCTGTTTGAAAGATAAGGCTGAGAGACTCAGCGTTTTGGTTAGTTATTCTGTGAATCCAGAGGATCCAAGAAAATATGTGAATGAGAGAAAAAAATTTTGGGCCAAAATCTGACTTATAATAATGTCCCTTTTTGTGTCAGTATATTATACTAACTTGGATCACCTAGAGGATAGAAAAGCTTTGACTTCCTTACTGTGGCTACGCAGGGACCTTCTGGGCAGAGACATGGAAAAATTTGAAAAGGATGAGACAGGGCATAATCTGTAATGAGAAGTTGGTCACTCCATGAAGTGAGATTCCTCATTTTCCTTTATCTTTAATTTCTATCTTGAGAATATTTTTCAGTTTTTCTACCAGGACAGAATAGAATATGACTTTCCCCCTCCAGATTATACAGCTATTTTTATGTTTTTTCTGGTTTCTTGTTCTGTTAAATTTCTGACAAGTATAATCCAACCCATCCCCCATTCACAGGACATTGTGTCGTGTGATGTTACATTAGGACATTGGGAAAGATGTGCTGGAATGGAAGGCCATGCTGCGATGCAGGGTATGTGGGGCAGGGGGCAGGAGGCAAGAGGCAGTGACCCATCCCTGGGACCCAGATGCCATTCTATGCCTTTCAGAACCCCTATTTTCATTCTTAATTAGCAAAAGAACTATCAAAACAGCTTTGCTTGCTAAACATGCAGCCTCAGCTCTCATGTAGTAAATATCCGTGAAATCACAGGTTCACTGATTTGTCAGAGGTTAGCAGAGGCCTATGTTCACAGGGCGTCTTGACAGTGCCTGAGGGTTTTTTTGCCTCTGATCATATTTTGCGTTTTATCTCTCATCACACTTTGAAGAGGATCTGTGTTGCTCTTTTAGACCTCTTGTAGGGAAGAGCCTTACTGGAAATCTAGTTAGTATTTTGTGTCCTAGAACTGCTACTTGTCATGGAATGATCCTGTGTCATTCCTCTTGTAGTTTGAATGTAGTATCCATTGACTTACGGCTTTTAAATGTCTATAATTCAGGCAAAGTTAGTTACAGACTTAGCCTTCCTACGATCCTATGACTTACTCTCAGGAGGGTCATCTGTCCTAACATTGCCTTCCCACTGTTCTCCAGGATGGTTCAGCTAGAAGGTGAAGTATCCTAATCCTCTTCCACGGCTCTAATGATCCCTCCGCAAAGCTGTACACTTGGTCAACGAGGACAATATACCCAAATAACAGACACTCTTCAGTATCCAGGTAGGACCATCAATAAAAAGAACGATTATTTAACATAGGAGCATAGTTTGTATTAGAGTTCTCTTGGTTAGAATCCAAATGAACAAACAGAAAGTCCAGGAATGAAAACTTCAGGCACAACTGGATCTAGAGTTTCAAATCTTCCCTTTAACAGTCTCTCCTACCCTCCGCATCATGTTTCTGTTTGTCTCTTCCTCTCTGCATGATGGTCTCGTTACTTTTCGTTACAGACAGCTTCCTCCATGTGGCTGGAGATGGCCACTTGCAACCACAACTTCACACCATCCTAGTTTGACAACACCCTTCCCCAGAGCTGTGTATCAATCCCATTGGCCCTGCTTGCATCATGTGCTGTCTCTTTCTACTCAGTGTGTCCAGGGAATGGCATACTGGGATTGCTGAAGCATGACTCATATCCCATCAGAAACATACAATGAGTGTTTTCCAAAGAATCAGAGTATGGGAGAAGGGAAGTACGCCACACAATAGAAATTACAGATGCTACAATTTGACGTACAAATTGCCTCCCATTAGAACTCTTCTGAGTCTGAATACCAAGGTAGCTTGTAAGCTATCCGATGACAACATCCTATCATGATTTGATTAGTGTGATGGTTAATTTTATAAGTCAAATTGACTGGACCATGTGGTGCCCAGATATCTGATTAAACATTATTCTGGGTCTGTCTGTGAGGCTGTTTCTGGATGAGATTAACATTTGACTCCCTAGACTGAGTGAAGCAGATTGCCTTCCTCAATGTGGGTGGGCCTCATCCAATCTGTTGAAGGCCTAAATAGAACAAAAAGCAGAGTAAGGGAGAATTCATTCCCTCTGCTTGACTGTCTTTGAGCTGGGACATCCACTTCTCCTGCCTTCAGCTCTCCTGGTTCACTGGATCTCTTGAGCCTCCAGCTTGCCACCTGCAGATCTTGGGACTTCTCAGACTCCATAAGCATGTGAGCCATTTTCTTATTCTCTCTCCCTCCGTATGTGTGTATAATGTTCTGTGTTTTATGGAGAACCCTGACTAATATAATGAGGGATATTTGGGTGGCAGAGGGGAGAAGGAATGTCTGGACTACAAAATCAAGGTTGATGTCTTATGGTTTAGCTTCAATTTTCTGTCACTGGAATAATTTTTCCCACCTTCAGCTTCCAGAAGGTACACTGTTGCCTTTTGTAGCATGACTATTAAAAATCAAAGTGAGAGATTTTTGTTGTGAGTTTATGTCTTCCAAATGCAATTTTAGATATTATACCAGGCAAAAGAATAAACTCTACCAAATAGCATAAAATGTTGAAAATTTTTCATACCTCCTCTATGATGAGGTCTGATTAAAATTCGTATTGCTTTTCCTAAGAACTCAAGAGAAACACAGAGGAGAAAAATCCAATGCATTAATATTCTGTGAATACTGGGGATAGGTAAATCCAGCAATTTCCTTTCAACTATGTGCTAGGATTAGAATAATATCATGTAGGAAAGACAATTCTAGTTTAAACTTATAACCCATGAAAACAAGTAAATTATAAACTTCGCAAACACATTTTCCAATTTCTAAAAGATGTTTAGAAGTGAATTCAAAAGGGCACAGTGGAAAAATAGAGGAACCACTCTTACTTTGTGACAAAAGAGGAGATAAATGACAATTCTAAAATGTCATACTGCCACATTACCAACACCTCTTTCATGACTTTTATTAACATGCCCCTACTGAATGCATCTGTATAAAGTTTCTTGGAAGCTTGAGATATGAGGATCAGATTTGGTGTTATTCCCAGACTTATCCAGGAACTGGTTAGAATTGGCTAAAACTCTTAGGTTTTTTTTTTTTTTTTCCAGACAGGCTGACTTGATTTTTTTTTATTGCCTCCCTAAGGAAAAAAGAAAAAAACATGCCTTTTGGAGCTGTGGTTACAAAATTAACCATATACAGAAACATAGGGTGTTAAATTTCCCATTCCAATTTTTAGAACATGGATATGCAATTTAATATTTACGGTTTTTAGTTCCTCAGATTAATTAAAATTTACATCAGTATACATTGTTTTGCAGTTCTAATTAATTGATAAAATACTAGGTAAAACAGTTTTTACCATACTGATTTTGGTCATCAACTGGAAATAAAGAGAAAAACAGGCAAACCTTGAACTTCCTGAATGATTATGGAAATAGTATCGGAGTAATAAATGTCAGCTCAAGCGATTAAGCTAATCCAATCCATAAATGGGGGATTATCTAAATAATTCAAACTGGCCTGCCTTTCATTATGTAAATGGATTTGGGGGTGGAATTTCTCACCTGAGAGTTGCGCTCTGATCTTTACTGCCTGAAGTCATCCCATTGAATGCACTTCACCTTGTGCTTTATAAGCCTGACAGCAGTGGGCCCCTGAAGGGCACAGATTCCCATTCAGTGTTTCAGACTCTGTTACAACTGTCTTATCAAAGTAATAAGTTGAAAGAAAAGGCACTTAGAATGCATGCCAGTCCTCTGGATTGCTAAATGGACTGAATTTGATATATTGAAAAAGGTTCTTCCTATCTCCATATGGGGAAAAGACAGGGGATGAGAGAACAAACAAAAAAAGCAGGGAATTTAAAAAGGGAAAGTCCTCAGGAATTATCTGGGATGAAAACTTCCCCAACTGAAGGATTCTGTGGCTGGAAAAGTGAGAGTAGCATTCCACATGCTCAAGACTCACATGCACAAGCAGTAGTGATTGGTCTTCACTCAGGTGGTAGAGATCTTGAGCAAATTGCATCAATGCTATTAGGCCAGGAACTCCATCCATCTGAGATTACAGTCCACCCCTCTCCCCGAACCCCTCATCAAATTTCATAGCGGTGTGTCAAGGATTAAATGATACCCCGGATCAACATGGTATAATCAGCTAATTTTTTTTTTTTCCTGAGGAAGTTTTGCCCTGAGCTAACATCCATGCCAATCTTCCTCTCTTACATATGTGAGTTGCCACCACAGCATGGCCACCGACAAGTGGTGTAGGTCCAAGCCCAGGAACAAAACCCGGCCACTGAAGCAGAGTGGCAAACTTAACAACTAGGGGCTGGCCCCAAAGCTAATATATTTTTAAGAAATGAGAGCATCTGTTTTTGTTTTTGAAGCAACTGTTTTACAAGAACTTTGGGAAAACAGTTTGATAAGTAAATAATATCAAACATAAAGTATTACATGAATTTTTGAAGTTAAACCTGAGACTGTCTAGATAGTTTCTACCCGTAGGTGTGTTGCTTCTGGCAAACCTCCACATGCTCTGGAGTGCACCTTAACTCTCTGGCCATAAGGGATATATTGATGGATAAATTGAGAAGCACTGGAATAAACCTAAGATCCTGCCAGTTCTACTTTCACCAAGAATTATATGCTTTTGCCTCCAAATCTCATAGCAGAGTGGTACATTTCACATTTGAAAGAGCCACTGGAAGTCCATATTTCTGTGCTCTTACTTAGGAAAAAATAAGTCCTGATAATGCCTTATCTATTTAGCCAATTTCAGATGCTCCTATTTGAGTTCTCTTACATCTATACTAAGATGTGAGAAAAGCTAAATAGCTTTGAACTATGACTTGGGATATGCATTATTCTTTAGTAGTTTTGTTTTAAAATAATTTTAGATTTACCAAGGAGTTGCAAAAATAGAACCAAGAGTTCCCATATACTCTGCTATCCAGCCTCCCCTAATGTTAATGTTTTATATAACCATGGTATGTTTATTAAAACTAAAAAATTAACATTGGCACAATGCTATTAATTAAACTACAGACTTCATTCAAATTTCCTTAGTTATTTCACTAATGACCTTTTTCTGTTCCAAGATCCAATTGCATTTAGGGGCTGTAGAATTTTGCTTTTCACTTTTTATCTTTAAATAACACAATAGACACAACATTACTATTTTTAAAAGCTTTGATCTTTCAAAATTATCAAAGGTCATTAACAGCTCCATATTCTTTTTAAAAATAGTGTTAAACTCTTACATTAAATAGGCTGAACTACTTAAAATCAATAAGATTTAAAATATTTTTGTTTAAAATTTTAAAACTTGAGTGTAACAGGAAGATGAGTTTAAAAAACTACAACCATTTCAAGACAGCATACAAAATCTTTCCTTCTAGCAAAATCCTTTTCACCTAGGAAATGATTTTCTAACGGGCTAGATTTTATTTACCAGAGAAAAGCTCTGAATAATTTTTGTTAGGGCTTTTCTAGCCCACCAAGCTCAAACTAGCACTCTCTTATGACAGAAATATAATTCGAGGTATTGGAGGCAAGGACATGTTCGTACTCATTTTTGTATCCTTAACATTCCTTAAAATTGACAAATATTTGTTGAATTAATGAACATATGAAATTTCCTAGAATCCTCAGGCTGGAGTAAATTTGAAAATTGACACTTGAAGGTTAATTAGACCTCAGAGCCTTCACCTCTGACCACCTTTGGGATGTTTTGGTGTAGATATTGTCAAAGAAATTGATAGGTGATGTGTTACAGACAGCTTCATGGAAATGTCATGAACCCTTATGGAATACTTACTGTTCGAAAACTTGCCAAGTTTTAAACGTCCATTTCTTTTTTCTGAGAGAACTCACAAGAGCCCTTATCTTCTCATAAATGTGCAATCAAAACATTATAGAGAAATGTTTTCATAGCACAATGACAAATATCAAATGAAGTATTGATCATATCCTGCTTAGGTGTAATCAATTTCCTGGTAACCAAGGTATCATTCAAAAAGCAAGCTTTCTGGGGCTCTAAATACTGATGCGTGCGGTGGACGAGGGCAGAAACGTGCCCGATGATCACCCTATTGATCTTAATGTGCCTGGGCTTTTTGTCATCTTCCTCTTTCAGTTCCGGACCTTTACTGATAGACTGGGCCAAACATGTTTGCATGCCCTCTTGATATCACACATAATTAGTAATTTATGTATCTTGTATATTTTTATTACTAACTTATACTACCAGAAGAATTTAAGTAGGAATGGCTTCACATAACTGTAAACAAAGATGCCCTGCCGAAATCTAAATAGGTTGTTGTCAAGGCTAATTCTGAACTTTAAATCTTCTGGGTGTTAGTTTCTTATAAGTCTTTTTTATCCAGGCAGAATGTCAGCTGTGTCATAGCATGATCTGGACCTCACATGTCCCCTCTTACCCAAAACACTGACAGCCATGGGAGAGGGGCCATGAGGTCATATTTGCTGCTTGAAAGATTGTGATCTTGGCCACGCCCCTGAAACTCTGGGCTGTGCAAGCAGCCAGCTTTGTTATTTCTACTCTTTTGGTTGATATTCCTGGGAAAGGTTCTACCTGGGATTACGCAGGAAGTGGTGAGTTTGCCAGCTTACCCATCATAGGATCTTAATGAGGATTGTTGACTTGATTGGGTTTATGTGATAGAATTTAAACGAGAATTGGGCATAGTTTAGGGCACAAGTGGACAAACTTTTTCCATAAAGCACTAAATAGTAAAAATATTCAGCATTGTAGGTCTCTCTTGAAACTACTCAACTCTGCCCTTGTAGCTTGAAAGCAGACATAGATACCACATGAACAAGTGGATGTCATTGTGTTCCAATAAAGCTTTATTTATAAAAGCAGGTGAAGGAGGCTACATTTGGCCCTTGGGCCATAGTTCACCAACTTGGTTTAAAATCACAAAATTTTCTGAGTCTTTCCTAAGGCAAACCCACATTTGGAACAAACTTAAATGGATTTAGACTCCTTAAAATAACAGCTATGCTAATCAAAACTTGCTGCTTTGCTCTGCACTAACTGCCTCCAGGATCTTGTTTCTCAGAATGAGACTGAGGTCAGATATTTGTGTATGGTCTCCCAGCGTACAACTAGCAGATTGAATATGAAGGAAGAGTTTATTCTGACTTATAAGTAACTATGTACCAGTTATTTTAATTATAGGCAGATGATTTATGGGAATGACTAACTCAAAAATTAATTTTATTTGATTCAAACAGAGAAACAGTGTGAAAAGTCAATCTTCAGTTTAGCCAGGAATATTTGAGAAATTGATTTCTACCTTCCCAAATTTTGGGTGCATGTTGGGCTAATCAGACACCCATTTATGTCTCATTTTACACCTTACTGGTAAAAATCTTTCTCTCCTGTCTTCGTGAGATGCGCTTCCCTCTGCCTCCGGAGGCAGAATAGGGTGAACCGGTTGCACTCTCATTGCTTACTTGCATTTCATTCTCTCTTTGCTTCAATATTTATTACATACCTATTGTGTGAGAGGGAGGAAAAGACTAAGAAGCATATGTAATCAACCACCTTCAAGTGCAGTAATTAAAAACAATAGTTAAATATATTTAATAGAGTCACAAAATCTGTTCTTCCTTTTCAGGTGCCGAGAAATGCTTGGGCTGAGTGGAACTGAGACTTCCTTACGCACATTCCAGTGCCTCTCGGGCAGCTGCTATTAGTAGGCAATTACAGGCTGGTTTCTATTAATCAGTCTGGTCAGGTTTAACCTGAGGTCACTTGCTCTTGTGCTCTGTCTCATAACAGTCGGCGTTTGGCATCAATTGCTGAAATGTCTTTTTTTCCTCTGGCAGCAACTGAAATTAATTTGGTTTTCTTCTTGCTGTGCTTACCCTTGTGGAACATTATTTCTTCTTAGTTCTTGACATATTGGTTGCTTGATGCATACCTTGTGCTCAGTCTTCCTCCAGCAGGGTGGCCAGCCTAATCCCCATGAAGAAACCCACCCAGCAGGTAACCCACGAGGTAACCTTGTGTGATGCCGACACAGACACGGAGCCCAAACCCAGGTCTGCCAGCCCTTTGCCCTCTTTGCGCTACTCCACTGGCCTAGTTTTGGATGAAACTCTCAAAGGGGTTTTTGTGTAAACCGTAATTTATGTTCAGAGGCTACACATTTTGGTAGGAGGAAGAGAGGCTCCAGATTAGATAGACCAGGTTTTGCATCTTTTTGAATATTGACTTGTAGGACCTTGGGCAAGTCATTAATCTCTCTATACCTTAGTGACTTTGTAAGACAAGGAGCTCACATCTACCTCATAAATTATTGTGGGTAATAAGAGAACATGCACACGCCCTCGCATTTTTGCACGTGGGCCGGCGTATATACATCACCTACCATTCTGGGCACACTGTAGGTTAGTAGATGCTTCATGATTTTTTACTTTGAATGGAGTGTCTTTTCTGCGGTCTCAGTCCAAAATGAATGGCTGTGACTTTTTGGAGGGATGTCCTCTTAAAGTCCCCTCACTCAAATAACCTGTGTTGAGTGAGAGGACAGCCCTCTCAGGGCCCTGTGGGCCTGTCCCTAGCAATGACTCGCTTGTTACAGCGAGTGTTCACGTTTGGCACCACAGCTTGCTGAGGCTAGGCGAGTTTCTGAGGCTTTTGTGTAATGTTAATATGAGCTTTGTGTAATGCTAATAAACACAAAAACTTCTTTATAAACAGGGTCCACGTGGCCTCCTGAGGCTATAGTGCTGATGAAATTTTTTTAATGAAAAATAAGGTGAACTGCAAGCCCCCAATTAGAGAGGCGCAGTCAGATCACTAGAAAGTTTCAAGTATGGACACAGTAGAAGAGGTTTTAAGGGGCTCAAGCAGGGGAAACCATAATGAGAGAAAATGGAACTTGCTTCAATTCTTAGCAGCAGCTTTGTCTGTCCTCTCTCTCAGCTCAGGGCTGTGCTGCTTGGGACCAAACTCATTTCCCAACAAACTATTTTTGTTTCTCACTTGCAATGCTCTGCATATGGATTCTCTGAAATGAAGGCACCTTAGCTCCCATGAGTACAAAGGATCTGACAAAATGAGTAGCAGGTCCTATTCCTATTGCAAAAGACAACCCCAAACCTAGGATGGTTCTGATCCAGGAACCTCACCCTTAGCATGTTAATGAAGAGGATGAGACTGGGGAAGTGATGCTTTTTAGGTGCTGCTCTTGCCCTGGGTTGCAGCTCAGAGACCGCCATATGTGCATCTGTTAAGATCAGTTTATGGGTGACGGGGTTGCAGGCAGATGATAGAGCAAAACATCAGAATAAAACTTCCAAGAATAATGAGCCTCCTACCTGAAGAGCCACCCTGAGGCACAGATATGTTCTAAAGTTTCAGAACCCAGGCTGTTCCAGTTTCATGCAATTAAAATTAGGACTGCATCTCTTTAATGACCTAGCCGGATCCGCGACCCAGCGGCTGAATCCTGATTAAATGTACCCCTTTCTTGTCTTCCTCTAATCGTGCTTCCCCTGCTGCATCCTCATCATTGGTATATCCCATTTTATGCAGATTTATGGTAAGTTTTTCTTTTGGTCTCTATTTAAAATTAGAGATAAAGATATATTTTCTTACCTCTTTTAACTTGGGTCTCAAGGCAGAAGTATCTGTTCTATCGATTCATCTTTTCCTACTAACCTATTTAGTACAGATATATTTACTGCACGCTAACACCAGCCAAACCCTGTGTTACACACTAGGATTCAATGCTGAACAAAATAGACACAGACTCTTACAGCCATAACCAAATAATCAGATGAGTAAGTAATTGTAAACTGTGATTAGCTCCATAGATGAGAAGTATAGACTATAACAAGAACTTGTAGCTGGGGAGCTGATGAAGGCTAGTGAGTCAGAAAAGCTCTCCTGAGGAAGTATCCTTTGGACCAAGAAGTGAATGATGAATAAGTGAAAGCAAGAGGAAAATCATTCTGGCTATAGGAACAGCATGTGCAAAGGCCCTGAACCAAAAGGAATTTGGAATAGCGGAGGAACTGAAAGCAAGAACTTGTGTCCAGAGGACAGAGAGTTGGGGAAAAACAGGAGATGATGTTGAAGGGGCTGGGGGGAACTGGCTACATCAAGTAGGACCAAAGATGCTTGGTTTTTATCTTCACATCAATGAGATACCATTGAAAGGTTAATAAGAATAGAGATGCAAACAGATTTCTTTGTAAAAGATTGTGACTGCAGTATCTAGAATCTATTAAAGAAGAGAGTGTTGTAGTATTAAAGTAGGTCTACAAATTCTTTGCTACTCCTTGCTTCGTGAAATGGAGCTTAATTCTTCTTCCCTTGAGTGTGGAATGGGCTTAGCGATTCACTCCTTATGAATAAGACGTGATGGAAGTGACAGCGTATAACTTCTAAGGCTAGGTCAAAGAAAAAATGTGACCTCCACCACACTCTCTTTAGTTATTTGCTCTGAAGGAAGCCAGCTGCCATGTTGTGAGGAACTAAGACCTTCTGGCAAGAAACTGGGACGCCCTGCCAACAGCCATATGAGGGAGCCAAACTAGGAACAAATCCTTCAGTCCCGCCCAAGCCTTCAGATGATTATAGCCCCTGACAGCATCCTGAAGACTCAAAACCAGAACAAGCCAGCTTAATGGCTCCCAGACTCCTGACCCTCAGAAATGGTGTGAGATAGCATTTGTCATTTTAAGCAACTAAAATTTGGGATGATTTGTTCTGCAGTAATAGGTAGCTAATGTAGGAGGTAAAAACAGAAATAGTAGTCAGAGGTTCCTATAGTATTCCAGGCAGATGATGATGACGTCTTGACTTAAAGTGGTTGCAACTCAAGGCCAACTTCGCTTCCTCTTCCTAGGAATATACCCTGGAGATTAGAGCATGACCACTGGAAAGCTGTAGATGTGGCTTTGAATCCAGGCTTTGCTATTTAGTTATAGGTGACCTTGCAAAGTCTCTCTATGCCAACGATTTCTTTATTTGTCTGATGCAGCTAATAATATCACTTCCCTTTTAGCTTACATGGAGGCGATACATGCAAAATCCATAGTGGAGGTTTTGCAACATAGTAACTACTCAAAGAGAAATATCTGCCAGTTTTTATTACATAGGTAGTAATTTCTCTCTCCAATCTCCTTCTTTGCTACAAGACTAATCCTCATGAAACACTGCTAGATCACTCTCCTTATCAAATTGCATTCAGGGATTGTCATTACTTTCAAAATAAACATGCAAATGTATCGTCTCTTCAATTAGTTTCTTTTTTTTGTGGCTTGTGATGTTTGGTTGAGTCACTTGATTTCCCTTACCCTCAGTTTTCTCTTCTGTATATTGTGCATAATGATAGAGACCTGCCCCGCCTCACTCTTCAGGGAAAGCAAAATAAAAATTGTTGCATTGTGACATCATTTGCAAACTTATTCTACTTACCAAAAACCCTCGTATGCCTGTTACATTCCTGCATACACATGCATAAAGTGAAAGAGCCACCAAAGGGCATCTCTTGGGACATTTCACCAGCCAGGAGGAGGCACTGCAGACCTCCAGTCTCAACAGGTATTAACTCAGCTTCAGGACCTCAAGCCCATCAGGCTTGCCTCTCGTTTCCCAGCACGTGTGAGATGTGATTAGCCACTGCTGATGAGCTCTCAGTCATGTCTCACCGCCTAATGAACCTCAGGCATTCTCTTGCCATTTGCAGAACAATCCCAAGCCCCTGCTGCGCCACGCTTAGACACAGAAAGGATGACGAGGAAGGTTCCTTTACAGACTGGGCAGCCGCACCTCTGCTGACAGCTACAGAGATGACCTCAAGTCCCCAAACTGGTCTGGATCTCACTGGCCAATGGAGCCTGAGAAACGGGTATGTTTGACCCACATTGAATGCGTTCTAGATCATAATTTTAAATTGTGCCTATTTAGTAGTAACTTCCGACTTGTATAGTTCTCCCAAATGAGTTCAAAAGAATGTGGGCATAATTTTCCACTGCCCATGTTCCCTACAGATAATGACAGGAGTTATCACTCATGGTAGAATGCCCTTCAGAGGCCAGAAGCAGTGCCTCGACATTACTGATGGGTCTTTTTCCCCTCTCCAAACCTTCTTTAAAAAAGAAAGAAGCTGCCCAACAGAGAGGCTCTTTAATTTGCCAAGGACTCTGCCCAAAGTGTTTGAAACTTTTAATATTTTCTTGTTTGAGTTAGTACCAAAACACAATCATTTTAGTTAAGCTAAAGTATGGCAGGGCTTTTGCAATATGGTCTATAATGAGAATTTTTTGTGGAAATCTTTGCAATTTTGTTTTTTTTTTTTTGGTGAGGAAGATTCACTCTCAGCTAACATCTATTGCCAATTCTCCTCTTTTTTTGCTAGAGGAAGGTTAGCCCTGAGGTAACCTCTGTGCCAATCTTCCTCTACTTTGTATGTGGGATGCCTCTGCAGCATGGCTGACGAGTGGAGTAGATCCACACTCGAGAGCTGAACCCTCCAACCTCAGGCTGCTGAAGCAGAGTGCAGGGAAATTTAACCACTCAGCTGGCCCCCTGCAATTTTTTTATGTTTACCTTTCTGATAAAGACCCCCTAAGTTTCTCTGCATAATTCTATAAATGAAACATAATTACCAATTGCAAGTGAGTAATTTCATTGCTCTGTTGCATTATCTATAGCCTTCTCATATCTGTCTAAATAGGAATGTCACAAACTCTTTCTATAATATGATTTTGTGATGCCATTGATATTTCAATGGCCTCTGAACAGAAATCTTATAACTGATCAATGTAATTGAGATGCAGTCTGAGTTCCAGCTTTTAAAAAAATGTTTAAACTTTTTCTTGAAATAGGAATATAAATCTGAAGTATATATCTCATCAAATTTTAAGAAAATGAACACACCCACATCCAGCTTTTATTTTTATTTGGTTATTTCTTTGTGAATCATCAAAAAAATCCTGATAATTTTAGCTTTCCCTTCAAAGGGTAGATATATAATTTGAAGAATGCTAATTATACTGTTGTGTATTAATTTTCTTCTTAGTCATATTTTTAGTTAAACCGCTTATACATTGGGACCCTTTAATACTAATACAGTATAATCCAGTCATGATTATTACTGATATAGATCTTATGTTTTATTGTGTGTATGTGCATTTTTCCGTGAATGAGTACACATGCATGCACATGTGTCTGTTGGGCATGGAGATGGGCTTGATTTGGCCTAGTATGAAATGAGAAAATTTTAGATATTTATGCTTAAAAAAAACCTCACTAGGCTATTATTCTTAGTCCTTGACATAGTATCTGAAAAATGAATTCCACTCAAAATACATATATCGTATATACAAATTCAAGTTTTGAATGGGAAAAGTTACAGCTGGAAGGGACCTCAGAGACCTCATTTGAACGTGAAGAAACCACAGTGTAGTTGAGTGAGTGGCCCAGGTCACCTTGATCAGTGGATCACCTACTGGTTACTCTTTACTCTCCGGTACATTCCGCCCAAGTGTCCTATTATGCTTGTTCTCTGTAGCAAAGAGTGAGAACCGGAACTCTTCCCGACCAGCACATAAAGAGAAATCACTTCCACTAATGGAGAATGTCTCAGAAGTTTCCTCTCTTCCAGCAACTCACCACTCACCCCACATACAGGGCGCTGTCTGGGACTGCCTGTTAGATGGATATATGCTTTGGGGGAAAGTACCAGGAGAAATACATGCAAAAACAAGATAAAAAACTGTTGTTTTGACTATATTTTTTACATAGCCTAAAAACTATTTTCATGTGACTCTCAAACGACAATTTGGGAGTCAGGTTGAAACAGAAAATTGGTTTTCTATCTTGGTTATCAATGAGATCATAAAACTGTGATCACAGGCATCGGCTACATACTGGACATGCTAACATGACATGAGATCAAAGAGTATTTGTTTCCAACCCCCGTTTGGGTACCCCAAGGCTAGGTCTCCACTGGGGAAATATATTGTAATAGCTATGATCTTCTGCCTCACTCCATATGACCTTCTGCCCATCTGGATGTGATGTTTACATAGATACAGACACACAAAAAAGCTTCCTGAAAGGAACAGGAAAGTAATAGATTCTTTTAGATCACAAGCACACACACAACTGGGGAGGATTTAAAGTTAAGGAATAGATAGGAGCTGAAGCTTATGGCTCTTGAAACATCTAAGTTTGAATCAGTATCACCGTGATGGCAGGTATACAAGAAAGGAGAAGGATTCCTCTATTAATTGCCAAGGTGAAGGGGATAATTCCTCTGTTATTGGGTGGATAGGAAGGTATATGAATTTGGCAGTGGGAGGATTCTCTCCTAGAAATTTAATCTAGTTAGGGGGTAGTGATCAGAAATGGTTTATGGAAGTTCTTAATTTCCAGTTGTCACGTGGGACATTATTGTCTCAAAGAATTATGATAATATATCCTAAAAGTGGTCTATTAAATTTAAGTTAACTTTAGGTAAAATAAACTTGCCAAGGTCAACATTGTTTATATAGGACAATGGACTCTGAATTTTTAAAAACTCAATTACAGGGCAGCTTTTAGTCTTTATTTTATAATGATCATTCACTGTGATGATTGAAGTCACCTGACTATTCTCAAAAAAGATTTTAATTAAATTGATAAATCCTCAGAAAAATCCATGAAATGCTAAAGTTACCCCTGAGGTTTTTCTCTGTCAGAAGACTAGCAATAAATGATAATTTAAAAATAATTCAAGTTTTTACTTGTGTTGCTCTAAGACCATATAAATAAATTTATGGTTTCGGTCATGATGAGTAGCTGGTATTGGACTTACCCTCCCACTTTAAATAACTATAAAACCTGGAGAAAACTTATAAAATCACTGTTTGCAGTGATAGGACTGGAGCCAAAGCAGACTCACAATCCTGGGGGAGGGAGCACACGAGGTGAGTCCCATATTCATTAAGCTTTTTTCTGGAGACAATTTTCAGACTGTGGTGCAGGAAGATAGAGCCTAAGCGGTGAGTTATATAAAAGGCCAAGCACTTTTTAAACGTGTTTTATAAAAACATACGCCTCTCAGCTCATATAACTCAATGGCAAAAAACAATCTGATTAAAACTGGGTGGAGAATCTGAATATTTTTACAAAGAAGACATACAGATGGCCGACAGGTGTGTGAAAAGGTGCTCAATATCATTAATCATCAAGGAAATGCAAATCATAACCACAATGAGATATCACCTCACACCTGTTAGAATGGCTATTATCAAAAAGACAAGAAATAACAAGCGTTGGCAAGGATGTGGAGAAAAAGGGAACCCTCATGTACTTTTGGTGAGAATGTAAATTGGTACAGTCACTATGGAAAACATTATGGAGGTTCCTCAAAAAAAAAAAATCGAATTACCATATGATCCAGCATTTCCACTTCTGGACATTTATCTGAAGGAAATGAAAACAGTAACTCGAAAAGATATCTGCATCCCCATGTTCACCACAGAAAAAAGACACAAAAAAATACCGTTTATTTAAAAGTAATGTTCTACTTAGAAATTGAGACCTGAAAACTCATAAGAAAAATGAAAATAAAACATTTGCTTTTGCTATTGTGATATAATATCTTATTAAGCATTTCATAAGCTAAATCTTGTCCTCTTCCACTTTCTACCTTGAACTTCAGGAAGTCTAGAGCTGATGGGTGGGTGGAGGCATTGCAGTGTATACTTCTCATTATCTAAGATAATCAACCTTTTTCTCAACAGCAGTCTCTAAGAAGAATTTATTGCATTGAACTTTGAATCAAGGAGTGACTTAATGGACAACATCTGAGTGTAATGGCAGACAAGGCACATCCAAAGACAACTGGATGAATTGACCTGTTGAGTTGAATGCTGAGCATGTCTACCAAAGCGAGGATTTTATGTTGACATAGGGAATGGAGTTATTTCTCCCTGATACTTAGTGGCCCAAAGTTTCAGTTTCAACTTGAGACCACTTCTAGGTTGGGATAGTAAGGCGAATTCAGCAGCACCGGAGGCAAGCTTCAGCCTTGAGTGACACACACCTCTAATCAGCTAGAGGTCTCAAAACCAAGGGGCAAGAGTGGTTCATCTTCCTAGAGTGTCATCTTACTTGAAGTTCTCAGGAACTAATTTCTTTTACCTTCAGTCACACAGATATATTGTGAAAATGCAAAATACGCATGAATTTAAAACACAAAACTTAAGACAGGGAGCCTCTTTGGTGCATATCGCCGACATCCTGCAGTCATCTGTTCATTCTTCTCTGCCACTAGGGAGGAAATGTTTGAGGATGGAGCGCATGTGCTGTCATATCGGGCTGGGATTCAAATTCTCCTCTGCCTCTCGCTACTAGTGTCATTTTGGGAAAGTTGTCTAAATGCTCAGAGATTTAGTTTGCTGATATTTAAGAAGACACTAATATTTACCTCAAGTGTTGCCACAAATTAAAGAGAAGATGGGCAGTGAAAACCTTCTTGTACATACCTAGCTAGATGGTACCCTCTCCTCTCTACTCCTACCCCCTAAAATTATGTGAAATTATTTAGGTATAAGTTAAGAGGAGGAAGAATAGGAAACCATCATGTTTGATCACAAATGTGCACTCAGAGTAGCTTCTCAGGAGTGAATTCCTTCACCACTCCTTTCATTATGATGCCCTCCTAAAGGCTGGGGAGAAGTCTACCCTGAGAACACAGTCTGTCCCATGTTTCAGCTCTGGCTTAGGGAACCAGGCTTGGAAAGAGTCTTCAATTGCTTCTGTTTTCTTGATTCGGTGAAGCGAGTAAAAGTAACGTTAAATAGGAAGGCCATCCTGAGAGCTAATTCAAGTAACTGCACAAGGAGGAGGACAAGAAGGTCCGCGAGGGCGCCAGCCAGGGCCTCCCAACAGTTCTGGTGGAGTAAGGGGAAGGCGTTGGAGGACAAACAGGAGGACTGTAGGAGAACCTCTGGAAATATGTGGAGAGAGTTTGAGGTTAGGGGCTTAGTTGCTGTTCTGTTGTCTGGGGCTGTTTGGTGTCTGAGGGTAGCTGTGAAGTGGAACTAAATGGCGGTGACAGGAAGGCCATCTCTAAGCAGTGGTAATGGGCTGTCTTCTACCCGGGTGATTCATCCATCAGGGTATTCGCAAGCTGGGAGTTTGTAATTTGGGGACTATTTAAAGAGTAGTTTGTTCCTCCATTTATACTGTTTGTGCAGATATGAAATCCCTCTGTTAATGATTATTTACTGAATGCAAAGCAAACCTAGGACACCAAAACAAGGCAAGGCCCTAAGATTACTATTTATCCATCCTTCATTCATTTAGCAATGTCACTCCCCATGTACCGGGCACTGGAGATATAAAATGAAAAGTCCAGTGCTCACCTCTAGAAATATACAGTCTGCCTAAGACTGTATATATAATAGTCATTCACTTCAAAAGAGTATATGTGAAATTCATATTCTAACTACCCACTTTTATTAATGTAAAAACATTATGTCAACCATTTTTTTTCATCTTCCAATTTCTCCAAGGCCCAGAAACACCTCTGGCACTATTTTTAAAAAATAACAAATATATATATACACACACACACACATATAATCTTTGGCTTGATTCTAAACCTATTGAATCAGAATTTCTGCTCCTGAGACCCTGGAAGCTGCTTTTTAGCAGACTCCCAGTGTGATCTTATGTAATTAAAAACTGAGAACTATAGTCAACTCTCTTTCTTAACATTCTCCCTTATCGTAAGATAGATGACACAAACGACTTTAAAAGCAAAAGCAAAAGAGATCACATCTTCCATGAAATTTCCAAATACAATCTTTCTGAGTATGTGTTGGTGCATAAACTGATTTGTTTTGACTGATTTTTATCAGTGGGGCCAATCCACCAAACAGCCATGTCAGTCAAAAAGTCATTTCCTTTTGTTTGTGTTTTAACATTCACAGCCCGGGGGCTTGTCACAGACAAAGGTTACCCGATTACATTACTGTAGCAGGCAGTTGGGTGGCTTCTGGAGGAGCCACGCCAGACATCCGTCAGAGGACCTTTCAGTAGGCAGGTCAGTCCTTAATGAAAGTGTCAATGGCTTTCACAGGAAAGTTTATCTTGATTCCTAACACTCTTGATAATAAACTTCGTACTTTCTCTCTCGATAAATGGTCTTTTTAAATTTTTCAGTAGGCAAAGGTAATCAAGTCTAAGAGGACCAAGTGTACTTTTGGGAGCGTGGGGTGGGAGGGATCCAGAAGCCTTGTTCCCTGGTTTTTTAAAGAAAGTAAAGGGAAGCTGGAGTGCTCTGGGATTAACAACATGGCTCCCAGAATCAGAGGCTCAAATCTCACGCTCACACTTACCATGCCACCTTAGGCAACTTTGTTCAGTGTAGCCAAGCCATGTTTTCTCATCTGTAGAAGGGAGGAAATAATAATAACTAACATTTATTGAGTGTGTATTATGTACTGGGTCTACTCCTGAGCATTTGACATCTCATTAGTCCTCACAATAACACTGTAAAGGAGATGATAATATTATACCCATCTTGTAGAAGATATAACTGGGCAACAGAAAACAACTTCAACGAGTTTTTGAGAGCATTAACTATGATAATATTTGGAATGCTTAGCATGGGGCCTGATACTTACAGATGCTAAATAAAGATTACTATCAATATGAATTTATTATACTAGCCTTTTTAAGCCCCCTCCAATAGTTATTTCAAATTCACAGCCTCTTTGGTCTGGACCCTTGAGCCAGCCAGTTAATTAGGATGTGTTGTCTGAAGGCATACGTGGTGCTCAGTCTTCACACTTCAGAAGAAGAGTACCTTGAGCTTCTAAAGTTTTTTCCAGGAGCTAATATTCTTTATTTCCCCAGTATGTGTTTCTGACTCATTACACAGGGGCAGAGCAGGAAGCATACAGCGCCAAGGAGAGGTTTTATCTGAAACATTACTCATCAGTCATTTTGTTCACTTCCAAGGGGCACATAGTAGATGCTTTGGCTGAATTGATGCACCTCGGACAATTGATCCAAATGTGAGTTCTGTTGGTTGGTTGCCCTCAGAAGGGTGGAGCAAGGGGCAGTGTCGCATAGGGAAGGAGCCTAATCTCCATCAGGTACTGGAGAGAGGAGGCAGAGCTGGAGCTGAATCCTGGTGCCTTTCCCTCCAACTAAAAGTTGTGTCATCTTGGGCAGGCTGCTTCAAGTACTTAAACTAGAAGTATCTCATATGGCTATTTTGAGAAAGTAAACAAGAGAAACTATAGAAATCTCCTAGTATACTATCTGCCACACAGCAGATGCTCAATAAATAAAACTGAAGTATGAAGATTATTTTTATTAAGACCACCTACCAATTATGTTTTAGATGCCTTAAGTAGGATGAAAAGCCTAATCCTATGACTGGGAAGCCAGCAAAGAGAGAGTTTACAAAGGTATGAACTCTAGTCACACTAGTGTCTGAGTAACATATAGAAACGACTGGTTTGAGAGGCCATAATCACTTTTTTTTCTTTTTTATTGAACCAATAAATGCTGAGACTTTTGGAACTTAGAAATCAGGGGCTGTGTCTAAAGACAACCCCTATTTCAGTTTTCTTTGAAAGCTCGGGGTCACTGATGCAATGCTGCCATATGCCTTGGTAGAGAATGTTTTTGAGGGTACCTGAATAGAGAAAGCAATCCCTTCAGAATGGAAAGGGAATGGAAACTGTGGTCCCCAAAGTTGTGGGAACTTGTTCTCAGCCTCCTGAAATCTCCTAGAGTGTTAACAAGACCTCAAAGGTCTGATTGCATGATATTCCTGGAGATGCTAGACTCTAGAACAAACGTTCCTAGTCTCAGCAGTGGTGCTGGGCCCCAAGCCTGCAGCAAAATGGCAGAATTGCCAGACCTATTGGGCCTCCTGGCTGATACAATGGATCTCAGTGGTGATCAGTGTGGACTGAAAACCTAAGAGGATTTCCTGATACTTCCCAGCTTTATAGGCTTAACCCTCACCCATGATGCCATCAAAGACCCTCTTTCACAACAGTGGGGAGAGGAGGCTCTAAGGTGGCCTCTGATTGGATTCCCTGCCAACTTAGTGAGATGTCGAATGAACAAAGATATATAATATTCCTTGCACACCCAAGTATAGAACAAGATTAATATTTGCTCCTTATGTTAATTAGACAGTTGTTGAGATCCCTTGTTGAAATCAGAAGGAGATATTGAAATCAAAGCTACACTATTCAGAGATCTTTCTACCTTCATGAAAAGTTCCATTGGGTCTTATCGGACAGCAGGGACTTACGTGCTTCTGCCTGAAATCCAGGATCTAGAACCCAGTTTGTACCTCCAGCAGTGGTTCTCAAACTTGAGCATGCATCAGAATCACCTGGAGGTCTTGTTAAAATAAAGGTTTCTGGGCTCCACTCCCAGAGTTTCTAATCCAATAAGTTTAGTGTTGCCAGAGAATTTTCATTTCTAACAAGTTCCCAGATGATGCTGATCCTGCCGGTCCAGGAACTCTTCCCTGAAAGCCATACCTGTAGAAGACAACCTAACAGAGGCTGGGTTTGAATTTTCATTCACCTTAATCGTTAGAGGACATCTCTTTCTTATATAGCATGAGTTTACATTCGCTTTTCATAACACTGTTCCCTATACCCACTCACCATATTCTGCACTGAGCAAAATTGTGCAAACTAGTTTCCAGAAATTTCTATTTTTAATGCCCATTTTTCACATCAGGATTTGTGACAGCACTAAATAAAAATATGACACTTTTCCTTCACTTTTTAATGCTTAAAGTTTTTCATTCGTTTGTGTTTTTCAAGTTTTACTTTTGGATCTCTGAACTTGTCTCCTTACTAGCCATAAGTAATATACATTCAACTTGAGAGTTCTAGGTTTCTCAGTAGATTAAGAAAACAGAGATTGGAATTTATGATATATATATATAAACTTTTACAAAGCTATCATTTTATTTTCTTCAAATACAAACTACCCAAGTCTCTTATCTGAGTTGGTTTTACAAAGCTATTTTGTGTGACAAATTGTATCCAATTTTTCCCTTGCACCCTGTAGATATTCTTTCATGGACTGATGAACAGAGTATAAAATGTGTTATAGAAATTAAATAGTGTAGTGGGGAAAAGCATGGGCTTTGCTGACAGATAAACCTCAGTTCAAATTTCAGCTCTGTCCCTTCATAAATAAGGAGTGACCTCAGGCAAGTCAATTTTTCCTCTTTGAGCCTCAGTTTTTTCACCAAGTAACAGAGATAATGCCTTCTCTTTGTGTTGTTGCAAGGGCTGATTTAGATGAGTAATAATAAGCATTCTAAATAGGAGCTATTATTGTTTCTTAAAGATGAGTCTTTTTCCAAACCTTTTAGTCCCCTCTATAATCTCCTAAATTTATAGTTTAAAAAGAAAAAGCTCTGTGGAAAATTAGAGAAAGAATTTTTATTTGCTTATATTGGATATTAGGGGAAGGTGCTATGATCAAACCACACGGTTTTCACTTGTTATGATAAAGTGGGTGTGTTGCTTAGTGTTTACTCTATGTCAGTGGTGTCTGCCTGAATCAACATTAGCTAAGAGAATTCACACCATTCAAATAAATCTCAGAGGGCTGGGGAGGACTTTCTCCAGCCAAGTGGTCATGTTGGAATGCTGGGTTAACATCAATATACCTGAAACTATTTGGATAACATCTCCCACTACTAACACAAGACATTCATGGTATAAAAGTCTTTGCAGCTTAGATGAGACAAACCTGGAGAATATATGTATTACGATACCGGGAAATCATTTGTGCCAATTTTTATCAGCTTTTATCTTTTTTTTTTTAAGGTTGGCACCTGAGCTAACAACTGTTGCCAATCTTTTTCTTTTTTTTTTCTGCTTTATCTTCCCAAATCCCCCGTACATAGTTGTATATCTTAGTTTCAGGTCCTTCTAGTTGTGGGATGTGGGACGCCGCCTCAACGTGGCCTGACGAGCGGTACCATGTCCGCGCCCAGGATCCAATCCCTGGGCCGCCACAGCGGAGTGCGCGAACTTAACCTCTCGGCCACGGAGCCAGCCCCACCTTTTATCTTTTAAATGCAGTTCATAACATTATACTTCTCCTTGGGCTGTAGTTCCATGCCATGTGAACCCAAATGAATTTTTCAGATGGGGTATAGCAAACAAAAGAAAGTGGCTCTGGATAACTCAAGATACAACCAGATGTGTGCGTGTTGGGAGGGGCCAAAAATGAATCCATTGGCAAGGTATAGGATAGCTCACCAAATTAAAGAAAGTTGATGGCCAGGCCAGGAGGGAAGAAAAAGCAGAAGAGCTCAGGCATCCTGAGCAGGCTGACTCTCTCCTGAGCACCAATTACTTTTCCATCTGTAAGTTATTCTGTTCAAGAGATCAGGGTCCATCCACCCTGTCTAGCTCAGGTCAAGTACTCACCTATTATTGGAGGCGGGCAGGTATTGACAGTTCCACCTATGCTGCTGTGTACAATTTCTGGTGGTTGGAGGGACTTCCCCCTCAAAATAGCCTTATGTCACTACACATAAAATGGACGCAAAAAGAAGTGTAGCTTACTGGTACAAAAAGCACACAAATATATTTGTTTACATTTGTTTATATAGTGTGTTCTTTTAACTTGAAAGAAAAGATGCCGTAGGCTTAGAATAACAGTAAAAAGCATCTTAGTGTAACTTTAGTGGTCAACTTATCCAAATTCTTAAGCTACTATGCCATGTACACTAAATTACCTAAAAGTTAATGTTTAATGTAAATATCCAAGATGGCAAGATAAAACTCATTAAATGGAATAATGTTCATTTGAAAGGTTAATTTGTTCATACCTAATGCAATGGTTATTTTTGGTGTTCACTTTTAATAGCAGCAACAATAAAAACTTCAGCAATACTGTTAATTTATTGAACCTATAGCTAATAAATGTTTAATACAGCCCCAAACATTTTAATGTTCTTTCCATTAATATTTTACCTGTTTTTCCCTCATATAATCAATTTCATATTTTTAATGCTTAATATTTTAATTGGTCTTTAAGTTTGAGAGATGGAATAGCAATTTAAGCTTAAGGTATGAAATTGTGTCTACAAACTAAAGAAAAGGTTAAAAATATGTAAACCCCTTAGGAAATGGAAAATTACTCTATTCTAAAATATATGCCATAAATTTCATATTAAATGAACACTGAATCATAAATGTTTCTTCTCTCGAGTCTTTAATATTCAACAATTATGTCTCTCCTTAATATCCTTTGGCATTAAATTTAATTGACCCTGGTCATGTCAATTACAAGTACTTGTATTATTTATGGATTTTTTATGAATTGTCTTTATCAGGTCTGTAGAGCTTCAGGCCACTTGCTTATTCATTACCTTCTTCATCAAATTCCAATCTTAAAATATGGATTTTATAAGTAGTTCTTAATCTAATAAAATATCCACCAAAACCCTATATTCTAATGTAGGTGGCAAATGTTTTCTGTAAAGGACCAGATCGCAAATATTTTAGGCTTTGTAGGCCACATACTGTCTCTGTCACCTCTTCTTCTTCTTTTAACAATCTTTTAAAAATGTAAAAGCTATTCTTAGCTAAAGGGCTTCACAAAAGCAGGCTGCAGACTGCATTTGGCCCCTTACCTTAGTTTGCCTACTCCTGTAACGTCATTTCATTTGATCAAACCTGATACATACAAATGGCTGTAAGACATATTTGTAAGTTTAAATAATAATTTTGAAGTGATCTACTGTAATAACCACCATTTAATTCAAGAAATGGAATGTCATAAGCAGTGCCTCAAAATCTCCTCATGTGCCACTCCAGAATTAATAGCCTCTTTGGACGTTGTTGTTCACATGCTTATTTTTATCTTTTCAAGAAATTTTTTCTTTTGGCTGAATTTCTTTATAATTTAGCCACTTGTCAAAAGATACTTACTAAGGATATTTCGTGTTCCAAGCATTCTTCTAGACACCCAAGGAGCTTATATCCTAGTCATGAAGATAAATAATGCATGCATAATGAAAAACACAAATTCAATACTAGCTGAAGGTGGGAAGTGATAGTGGCTGGAAGATGATGTGATAAGAGTTGAGATATAGATATAGATAGATAGCTGGATAGATAGATAGATAGATAGATAGATAGATGATAGATAGATCTATATATATTTTGTATGTGTGTATGAGGAAGATTAGCCCTGAGCTAAAATTTGCTGCCAAGCCTCCTCTTTTTGCTTGAGGAAGATTGTCACTGAGCTAACATCTGTGTCAATTTTCCTTTATTTCCTGTGGGATGCTGCCACAGCGTGGTTTGACAACTAGTACTAGGTCCATGCCTGGTATCCAAACCTGCGAGCTCAGGGCACCAAAGTGGAGCATGCAAACTTAACCACTATGCCACCGGGCCAGCCCTGAGATGTATTTTTTTAAACAGCATCTTGAGACTTACCAATGGATTAAATGTTGGGTATATAAGAAAGAGAGAAATCAAGGATGACTAAAATTTTGACCTGAGCAATTAAGTAGATGGTGATGCCATTTAATACGATGAGGGAGGTTTTGAGAGGGGCATATTTTATAGCAAAACTCAATAGTTATATTTGGGTAATGTTAAGTTTCGAACTTATTAAATACCTCAGTGGAAATTTAAGTAGACACTTGGTTATTCAAGTCTGGAGCCACAGAGATTCATGAAATCACTCAGGGAAAGAGTAGATAATGAAGAGATGAGGATTCAGCAGAAAGCTCTGGAGACTTGAAACAATGGGAAGCTTACTAGAAGAGGAAGAGCCAAAGAGAGATAGGAAAAACATGTCAAGTCATGTCAGGTAAAACACTAGATAGGTGTGGGGGGATCTTGGAAACTTAGAGAAGAAAGGAAAGAGTGGTCAACCAAGATTTAAAAAACAAAAACTCTAGAGTGGAGCAAGCTAACACATTGGCTTTGGTAAAATATTCCTTATGACCTTGATAATAGCCATTGTGGAAGAGTGGTAAGGATAAAAACTAAAAACCTGCTTGGAATGAGCTGAGCAGGATGGCTGATGCCCCCTTCAAAGGAGTTTGCAGTGAAGGGAGCAAAGAAACAAGGTGATAGCTGACAGAGACATGAGTTAATGGGAATGATTTTTTTTCAAAATCAGTAATATTAAATGAGCATATATGTAATTTAAAAACAAAAAGACTCCAAGAAATGTTTCCGTGATATCACTCTAACTGTACCAGTTATCTAATGCTGCACAACAAATTACTGCAAAACTTACTGGTAGAAAACAAGCATTTATTATGCTCAAAGATTCTTTGGGTTGGCAATTTGGAGAGGGCATAATCAGGAGAGTTTGTCTATACTCTATAAGAGGGACTGGCATATGCTTTCTGTAAAGGGCCAAATAGCAAATATTCTAGGCTTTGCAAACCCAATAGGACTGTTACAACTACTCAGCTCTGCCATTATAGCATGAAAACAGCCACAGACATTACGTAAAAGAAAGAGGGTGGCTGTGTTCCAATAAAAGCTTGCTTACAAAAATAGGTAGTGGGCTGGTTTTGGCTGGCAGGTTCTAGTTTGTAGACTCCTGGCCCAGAATGTCTGAGGCCTCATCTCGAAGACATGAAGTCTTGGGAGGGACTTGACAGCTGGGGCTAGAAGGCTGCAGTCCCTCAGTCATCTCTTTCTATTTCATTGTGATCTTTCCACGTGGTCACTCAAGTGTGGCAGTTTCAGGTTACACTTCTAAAATGGTGACTCAGGGCTTAAAAGTGAGTGCCCCAGGAAAAACTGGCAGAATCTGCATGACTTTTCCTAACCTAGGCTTAGAAGTCATGCAGTGTTGATATCGAACCTGAAGTGAGTTGGCTCACCCTTTGCACAGCAAGCCAATCTCTGACACCAGGGGTAGTGGAAGAAAGTAGGAATTTTATTATTGCACAGTGCTGAGCAAGGAGAGAGGGCAGCTAATGCTGAAATCCCAAACTCCCTGAAAAGCTAAAAGGAAGGGTTTTTATTTGGGGTTTTAGGTAGGGGAGGGGGAGCGTATGGCCTTGCTGGTCGCAGCTTTCCCACCAACCTGTCTTTGGCCTTGAGACTACTTGCAGAGAGGAGGGAGTCCGTGACCTTGCTGGTCAGCAGCTTTCCCACCAGCCTGTATCTCTTTGTAGGGAGGAGATAGTCAGTCCAGGTGCTTGTCCTTGGCAGTGTCTATCTGCATGGAGAATAGTGGATTCTGGAGCCAGGAAGCCAGAGAGTAAGCAGGGAATGAATGTTTTGGTTTTAACCCCATATATGCTGGGTTTAATATAGGGAAACTGATATGAGGGTCAGTATCAGTGTCACTTCTGCCATTTTCTGTTTTTAATGTGGTCACAAGGGTCCACCCAGGTTCAAAGAGATGGAAAGGAGGGAAAGCTTGCTTCTTCCTGGGAGACATGCTAAAGAACTCATGGATATGTTTAAAACCACCATACTTTCTTAGAAATAAGGAAAAGGTCAAGAGACATTTTTTTCCAGAAAGAAATCTTCAAGTTTCATAATCACTCTGGTAATTGCAAAACTTTGGTTGAAGATGGAGAACTGTGGTAACACTGACATTTTAAAATTTTCTTTGGAATGGTACTGAAGAAAAAATGGCTCCTTACATAATTTAGCTATGATGGTGCTTGCTTGTATTCAGACTGCCTTTTTTACTTAAAAGAGGAAACACATTATTGACTTCCTTATCTCTTGAATGTGCAGATTTAAAATCATTTTATACTTTGTGTTTTTGATGCATCAATTGAGCATGAACATGGGTATCTGACTCAGAAACACAAATAAGTTTATTTGGGCATTTATGGTAGGCTGAATAATGGCGCCAAAGATGTCTGCATCCTGGAACTGGTGAATGATACTTTATATGGCCAAAGGAATTTTGCAGATGTGATTAAGGATCTTCAGAAGAAGTTATCTTGGATATCCAAATGGACTTTAAGCAGAAGCACATGTCCTTAAACGAGGAGGGCAGAGGGAGATTTGACTAGAAGAGGAAATAGGAGATGTGATGATGGAAGGAGGAGGTTGAAAGATTGCAAGAAAGATGTCCCAAGCCAAGGATTGCAGGTAACCCCCGAGAAGCTAGAAAAACCAAGGAAAGAGATTTTCTCCTCAGAGTCTTCAGAAGGAAACTGCCCTGCCTACATTTTGACGTTAGCCTAGTAAACCTAACTTCAGACTTCTGCTCTCTAGAATTGTAAGAGAATAAGTTTGTGTTGTTTTAAGCTGCCAAGTTGTGATAATATGTTACAGCAGCCATAGGAAACTAATGTAGCTTCCTATAGAAGTTCCTGGAACATTTGGCTGGCACAATTGTTTGCACACAGTATAAGTTGTGGTAGCCTTAGAAGTTTTCCATAATTCTATGAGGTTAAAATAAAGCTGTAAATTTTCATTTACAGTTGTCTGTCTATGAGGAGTGCCTGCTCATAGTAGTTGCTCAATAACTATAAGTTAAATAAGATATATGTTAAATAAGTAATTAGAAAGTAGAGCACAATAAACATGTGGTGACACCAGAAGGTGGAACTGGTAAAAGCCACAAGAATGGAAAGGCACAATGAAACAGGGTTGAAACTGGAAAGGCCAGGAGAAATGAGAATGGAATCTTTCCAAGGAGACTAAAGAATGTATCTCAGGACAACTATTGAGGTGGGCGGAGCAAAATGGCGGGGTGAGCTGACCCGGGATTCTCTCCCCTCCAAAATACAACAAAAGATTGGAAGAACTGAATTTCAGAGAATAAACATAATGCCAGCTTGTTAGAGACCTACAATACCAAGAAGGCGGAGATCATAACCTTCCTTACACCCTCGGAGGTGCTGGAACGGTAGGAGAGAACATCGCTCCCTCCCGTAGAGTCTGTGATTGCTGCGGCGTGGGTCGGGAAGGAGCGGGGGAGGGGCCACGCGAACCGGGGGATCATCCGGGACTCCTGCTGCTGATTCAGTGGAGACCCGCTGACAGGGGGAAAGCTTCCTTCCGGGGACCCTATAAATCAAGGGCCTTGGGAGACCAGAGAACAGAACTGATCTGAACCCAGACCGGCGCGTGTGAGTAACAGCCCCTCCCCCCCAGCAAAGCCAGTGGGCGCAGCCATCTTGCCCCAAGGCAGAGAGCTAACACGCCGCTCTCGACCCCCATCTAGTGGCGACAGGCTGTAACTGCAACTGAATTCTACCACCATGAGAAAAAACCACTCCTCTACCATCCAGCAATTTATAAAAGCCCCAGACCAGAAGGAAAACAATAAAAACACAGAATTAAGTCCTGAGGACTTGGAATTAGGTAAACTAAGTGATAATGAATTCAGAGCAGCTATAATCAAAAAACTCAATGAGGTAGAGAGAAAGAGAGAAACAAGCCGAGTTCTGGAGTTACTTCACAAAAGAGATTAAAATCATAAAGAAGAATCAAACAGAATTACTTGAGATGAAAAACACAATGGACCAGATAAAACAGAATACGGATTCCCTGAATGCCCGTGTAGACAACACAGAGGAGCAAATCAGCATAATCGAGGACAGACAGGCTGAATGGCGCCAGACAGAGGAAGAAAGAGAACTAAGAATTAAAAAAAAATGAGAAAAATCTCCGAGAGATAATGGATTCAATGAGGAGTAAGAACATAAGGATCATAGGAATTCCCGAGAATATGGAAAAGGAAAATGGAGCAGAAAGTGTGCTTAACGAAATTATTGAAGAGAACTTCCCAAATCTAGGGATCAACGGAGAAATGTGTGTAGAGGAGGGTTTTAGATCTCCTAGATTTGTCAATGTAAAAAGACCCACCACAAGGCACATAATAGTAAAGTTGGCAAATAGGAATGATAAGGAAAGAATACTCAGGGAAGTAAGGAAAAAAAAGAGAATAACCTATAAAGGAGCCCCTATCAGACTGTCAGCGGATTTCTCTACAGAAACCCTACAAGCTAGGAGAGAATGGAGTGATATATTCAAAGCTTTAAAGGATAAAAACCTTCAGCCAAGAATACTCTATCCAGCAAGAATTTCCTTCAGATATGAGGGAGAAATTAAATCTTTTCCAGACAAACAAAAGTTAAGAGAATTTGTAACTAAAAGCCCCCCATTACAAGAAATCCTCAAGAAGGCTCTCATACTTGAAGAAAGAAAAAAGGGAGAAAGGGGACACAATCCACAGACTAGGGAGACCGATGGATAGAACCAGAACAGGATAGCAAATATTCAACTATAGCATTAGGGTAAAGGTAAGGAAACTACCAAAGCAAGGACGATCTTAGCACTCTAACTACAAATTAATAAGACGAGTTGGAATAAAAAATGAAAATAATTATTTAGGAGGGGAAGAGCAAAGGGTCTAAATCAGTATTGGTCGAGTAAGTAAGAGACCACCAGAGAATAGACTATATTATACACGAGATTCTAAATACAAACTTCAAGGTAGACACTAAAATAAAGTACAGAACAGAGTCACAAATCATAAATAAGGAAAAATCTAAGAAACCCAGCATAAGAAATTGCAGTATTAAATGGGTAGTCTAAAGCACACAGGAAAAGAAACACAGGAAAACAAGATAATGAGTGACAGATTGACAGCATTAACTCCACATGCATCAATAATCACTCTCAATGTGAACGGATTGAACTCTCCAATAAAAAGACACAGAGTGGCAAAATGGATTAAAGAACACGATCCAACAATTTGTTGCCTCCAGGAAACACACCTCAGCCCCAAGGACAAACACAGACTCAGGGTGAAGGGGTGGAGGACAATACTTCAAACAAATAGCAAGGAAAAAAGGCAGGTGTTGCAATTCTCATATCAGACCAAGTGGATTTCAAAATAAGACAGGTAAAGAGAGACACAGAGGGACAATATATAATGATCAAAGGGACACTTCATCAAGAAGAAATAACGCTTATAAATATCTATGCACCCAACACAGGAGCACCAAGATTCATAAAGCAACTATTAACAGACCTAAAGGAAGATGTTAAAAACAACACAATAATAGTAGGGGACCTCAACACCCCACTCACATCAATGGACAGATCATCCAGACAGAAAATCAACAAGGAAATAGTGGAGCTGAATGAAAAACTAAAACAATTGGACTTAATAGACATATATAGATCACTCCACCCTGAAGGAGCTGAATACACATTCTTCTCAAGTGCACATGGAACATTCTCTAGGATAGACCATATGTTGGGAAACAAGGTAAGCCTCTACAAATTTAAAAAAATTGAAATAATAACAAGCATCTTCTCAGATCATAGTGCTATAAGGCTAGAAATTAATTACAAGAAAAAAGCTGAGAAAGGCACAAAGATGTGGAGACTAAACAACACACTACTGAACAAGCAATGGATCATTGAGAAATTAAAGAAGAAATAAAAAAATACCTGGAAACAAATGAAAATGATAGCATGCCATACCAACTCATATGGGATACAGCAAAAGCTGTATTAAGAGGAAAATTCATCGCAATACAGGCACATCTTAACAAACAAGAAAAATCTCAAATAAGCAACCTTAAAGCACACCTAACTGAACTAGAGAAAAAAGAACAAATGAAGCCCAAAGTCAGCAGAAGGAGATAAATAATAAAAATCAGAGCAGAAATAAATACTATTGAAACGAAAAAGGCAGTAGAAAGGATCAATGAGACAAAGAGCTGGTTTTTTGAGAAGATAAATAAAATTGACAAACCACTAGTCAGACTTACAAAGAAAAAAAGGGAGAAAGCTCAAATAAACAAAATCAGAAATGAGCGAGGAGAAATAACAACAGACTCTGCAGAAATACAACAGATTATAAGAGAATACTACAAAAAACTATATGCCAACAGAATGGATAACCTAGAGGAAATGGATAAATTCTTGGACTCCTACAATCTCCCAAAGTTCACGCAAGAAGAGGCAGACAATTTGAACAGACCAATCACAAGGAAAGAGATTGAAACAGCAATCAAAAACGTCCCAAAGAATAAAACCCCAGGACCAGATGGCTTTCCTGGGGAATTCTACCAAACTTTCAGAGAGGATTTAATACCTATCCTTTTCAAGCTATTCCAAAAAATTAGGGAAGATGGAACACTTCCTAACACATTCTATGAGGCCAACATCACGCTGATCCCAAAACGTGACAAGGACACCACGAAAAAAGAGAACTACAGGCCAGTATCACTGATGAACATAGATGCAAAAATTCTAAACAAAATTTTGGCAACCAGAATTCAGCAATTCATCAAAAGAATCATACATCAGGATCAGGTGGGATTCATACCAGGGACACAGGGATGGTTCAACATCCGCAAATCAATCAACGTGATACACCACATCAACAAACTGAGGAATAAAAACCACATGATCATCTCAATAGATGCAGAGAAGGCATTTGACAAGATCCAACAGCCATTTATGAGAAAAACTCTGAACAAAATGGGCATAGAAGGAAACTACCTCAACATAATAAAGGCCATATACGACAAACACATAGCCAACATCATACTCAATGGGCAAAAACTGAACCCCATCCCCCTGAAAACAGGAATGAGACAAGGATACCCTCTATCACCACTCTTATTTAACATAGTACTGGAGGTCCTGGCCAGAGCAATCAGGCAAGAAAAAGGAATAAAAGGAATCCAAATAGGGAGGGAAGAAGTGAAACTCTCGCTGTTTGCAGACGACATGATCTTATATATAGAAAACCCCAAAGAATGCATTGGAAAACTGTTAGAAGTAATCAACAACTACAGCAAAGTTGCAGGGTATAAAATCAATTTGCATAAATCAGTAGCATTTCTATACTCCAGTAATGAACCAACAGAAAAAGAACTCAAGAATACAATACCATTCACAATTGCAACAAAGAGAATAAAATACCTTGGGGTAAATTTAACTAAGGAAGTGAAGGACCTATATAATGAAAATTACAAGGCCTTTCTGAGAGAATTGGATGACGACATAAGGAGATGGAAAGACATTCCATGTACGTGGATTGGAAGAATAAACATAGTTAAAATGTCCATTCTACCTAAAGCAATCTACAGATTCAATGCCATCCCAATCAGAATCCCAATGACATTCTTTACAGAATTCGAACAAAGAATCCTAAAATTCATATGGGGCAACAAAAGACCCCAAATTTCTAAAGCAATCCTGAGAAAAAAGAACAAAACGGGAGGCATCACAATCCCTGACTTCAAAACATACTACAAAGCTACAGTAATCAAAACAGCATGGTACTGATACAAAAACAGGTGCACAGATCAATGGAACAGAATTGAAAGCCCAGAAATAAAACCACACATCTATGGACAGCTTATCTTTGACAAAGGAGCTGAGGGCATACAATGGAGAAAAGAAAGTCTTTTCAACAAATGGTGCTGGGAAAACTGGAAAGCCACATGTGAAAGAATGAAAATTGACCATTCTTTTTCACCATTCACCAAAATAAACTCAAAATGGATTAAAGACCTAAAGCTGAGACCTGAAACCATAAGGCTTCTGGAAGAAAACGTAGGCAGTACACTCTTTGACATCAGTATTAAAAGGATCTTTTCGGACACCATGCCTTCTCAGAGAAGGGAAACAATAGAAAGAACAAACAAATGGGACTTCATCAGATTAAAGAGCTTCTTCAAGGCAAATGAAAACAGGATTGAAACAAAAAAACAACCCACTAACTGGGAAAAAATATTTGCAAGTCATATATCTGACAAAGGCTTAATATCCTTAATATATAAAGAACTCTCGCAACTCAACCACAAAATATCAAACAACCCAATCAAAAAATAGGCTGGAGACATGAACAGACATTTCTCCAAAGAAGATATACTGATGACCAATAGGCACGTGAAAAGATGCTCATCATCGCTGATCATCAGGGAAATGCAAATCAAAACTACACTAAGATATCACCTTACACCCGTTAGAATGACAAAAATATCTAAAACTAATAGCAACAAATTTTGGAGAGGTTGTGGAGAAAAAGGAACCCTCATACACTGCTGGTGGGAATGCAAACTGGTGCAGCCACTATGGAAAACAGTATGGAGGTTCCTCAAAAAACTAAAAATAGAACTACCATACGATCCAGCCATCCCACTACTGGGTATTTATCCAAAGAGCCTGAAGTCAGTAATCCCAAAAGTCCTATGCACCGCAATGTTTATTGCAGCACTGTTTACAATAGCCAAGATGTGGAAGCAACCTAAGTGCCTATCAACAGACGAATGGATAAAGAAGATGTGGTACATATATACAATGGAATACTACTCAGCTGCAAAACAGAACAAAATCATTCCATTTGCAATAACATGGATGGACCTTGAGAGAATTATGTTAAGTGAAATAAGCCAGCGAGAGAAAGATAATCTGTGTATGACTCCACTCATATGAGGAATTTAAAACTATGGACCAAGAACAGTTTAGTGGATACCAGGGGAAAGGTGGGGTGGGGGGTGGGCACAAAGGGTGAAGTGGTGCACCTACAACATGACTGACAAACATTAATGTACAATTGAAATTTCGCAAGATTGTAACCTATCAATAACTCAATAAAAAAAAAATAATAATAATAATAATAAAAAAAAGAATGTATCTCAGGATGCACTGGAGGCGGGATGAAGCTGTCTTCCCTTAGCACTTGAGTCAAGCCCGCATTGTGGGGTGGAAGGGTAAAGTGTGGCATTTATTCATTCAACCCTGAGAGCCCACCAAGTCCCAAGCACGCGCCACTCCTGGAGACACATACTGAGTTGGCCTGTCTCCAGGACCCTGAGCACAGAGTGAGGCAGGGTTGGCCCCAACAAATACACATGGAAGGCAGAGTCCTTTTGAGTATCCTCATTAATTGAAAATTGTTTCAATTTCTTTTTAAATAGGAATATGTTAAATATCATACTTCTAACTTTAATGCTTTAAAGATATTTTTACATGGTAGCTAATAAAAAGCTGAAGATTAAAGGGGAAAACATTCAGGTTCATAATATTTAGGTACCTTACTGAACCTTTGTTTATATCACATCTACACCCAGTGTCTCCTGGAAGAAGCAAGGCAGAAGACTCAAGAGCATAAATTCCGGAGCATGAATGCCTGGATTGGAATCTTAGATTTGCCATTAATTAGATTCCTGACTTTGGACAGAAATCACTTACCCTCTGTGTGCCTCAACTCTCTCATCTGCAAAATGGAGAAAATAATAGTATCTGCCTCACAGGTTCTATAAGAATTGAAAGGGTTAATAGTTGTAAAACACTAACAGTATCAGTCCACAGTAAGGGCTACATATTTGTTGAGTAAAGGTATTAAAAACTCCTTAAAAAAAAGACCCTGGAGTTCCTAAGAAAGTACATTCGTACTCTGTAAATTGCTTAACTTCTTCAGAGGACAACATTTGCCTGCTTGCTACGTTCCACACTTACTTTCCAAGACTCTCCATGACGAATTTCTTCTTACCATTCAACAAACAGCCAAAACTCCGTCTGTGAAACCCAAGTGAACCCATATGTTGCAAGTGAGGGTCAGTAATGACGACAGTAAAGGTTTCACAATCTGTGAGTGAGAAGGAAGCTCATAAATGCAGTTGGAAATGAGGTACTCCTTCTGCCACTTCTAAATCACCTCAAACGCTTTCAGACTAAAATAAATGCCAGGGATGTGAAACATAGACATTGCCTCAGGGTGGAGAGGTGAAAAACTTACTGGCTCTGCCAGTTTGACAGAGCTGCATTCAAATCCTGACCTGATCTTTATTACCTACATAAGGGAAGTTAATTAAACTTTCTTCATCTAAAAGGGAAAACTTTGCCACTTTGGCTGAGTCCTAAAATACACGTATATATGCAACACAATCATTTAGCAAATCGTACCTATCCTCGGCCAAGCAGCAAACAGCCTGCATGTAGATCGGGTGTTCAGAAATTGTCACCGAGGGATGAGATACACACATTTGTATATTTCAGTGGGGAAAGGAGAGCAGTGCTTCCTCAAGCCTGTCTTTTGTGAGCTTTTATTGGCCAAACTTTCTGCTGTTACATTGGGTTAGCCGTTTAGAAACTGAGAACATTTGGGCATTTCCTTTGGCAAATGTGGCACATACTTAAGAGAAAGGACATAAATATTTTCCAATCTCCCCAGTGAAAGTGGATTTGTAACATAATGAAAAGACAGTGGCTAGGCAGAAAGCCCTTTCCAGTAACAAGGTCCCAGGTGCCCATCTCAGAAGATTTCAATCCCCACCATTGACCCCAAAGGAGGAACTGACTCTGCAAACAGTGAAAATCATAGTCATTCTCTTCATTTCATGTGTGCCCCTCCCCAGGCCTCTAAATAATCCCACAGCCACATTAGTCAGTGTCAGGGTGCCCAGAAAGTGATGCCTGAAAGAAAGAGCTTTTTATTTGTCTTTAAATTTTTGGCTGCTTCTTCCGAGATTTTCACAGTTTCGAGTTAGTTATCTAAACACTCTGTGACTTCACCCTGGCTCTAAAGCAACAGGGAAGAGGGTTAGGATGACTTCCTATGGTACATCTTATTTTTTATTTAGTTTATATTTTCAGTGATATGAGCTGTACATAAACTGGTGGTACAAATCAGTGTAGGACAAGCATTATTATCTATATTTTACAGATGAGAAAAGAGAGAGAAAAGGCACAGAGAAGTTAAATGATTTGCCTGTGGCCACAAAGATTATTAGTTAGCCACATCAGAACAAGAGCCTAGGACTTGTGACTGCAAGTCCTGGACTGTTTTTCTTTGCTATGTACCTTAGGTTACCAACATAATCAAAATTTATTTGGAGGTAAGGGGATACAACAAAATAAATTAGTGTTCCTTTTGTTGGGTGAGTTTGATTTGACCTGGATATTAAATTTCATTGTCCCATTATCTCATTTAGTTATGTTTATTCTGACTGTAAATTTTTAACGATGCTTATGGCTTTTAGACTGTTGATTTGTATTAAGGGAGATAGCTTTGGTAGCTACCGAAGAGAAAGTTACCCAGGTGAACCTGGGACACCTGAAATTCAGAAGCAAGCCCAGATAAGCGCTTCAAATATGCAAAGAATAGAGAGAGCTGAAGGGAGACCAAGGGATTTGGTTTACTCTTGGTTTCTCCCAGAGGAAGAGGAATCCTTCCCGTTTTGGACCCAATATGAATCCCAAGGTCAGAGATCCATCCTGCCTGCCTCTCTCAGCCTGCTGCTTTCCAACAGCATCCTCTCCCCACCAAAATTCACTCTCTTCTGTATCTCATTTTTGTCTTATTCTATTGAATAAGCAACATTTTCTCTTGTATTATTCTAATATCCTGGGACCAACTCACAGTGATATAAACTAGTGAGTGACCCCTGGCCCAGAGGTCTGGTGGCTCGTTCTCTAAGACTAAAGCCAGAGGATAACATTGATGTGGCCATTAATCTCTTCCACTCTCTAGGTCAGAGGCTAATGACACCTCAGAATAGTAGATAAATAGTAAAGCAAATGAGGAATCTTGGAGAATTCTGGATTCCCAAAGCCACACCACTATGTTCTTCCATGTCTTATTTCCTTGAGTCTTCTCCAGGAAAAGTACATCCTTATCAGCATTACAACAACACTTTCCATCCCATGATAGTAAAACTTGGAAGACAGAACATTGCTACACTGTTTGGGGACACTTTGCCTAGTAGTTAATTGTTTTTTGTTTTGTTTTGAAGTCTGGGGTGGGTTATGAGGGGGTGAATGAATGAATGATAACGTCATAAATTATCCTGTGATTGTAATTGATTATGATAAGCCTTTTAAGGGATTCTGAATTCCCCAGGGAACTTTGTCCAAGATTTCTCAACCATTTTGAGACACCATCCAAAAATGATGACTTATATAAGAGCACACAAGAGCTGCATGCAACTCTGCATGATCTTCTGGATGCAGCTCTATTTATATTCTGCTAGAGCTGGTTGATATTAAAAAATGCCCCAGGCCCACGATAAGGGTTTTAAGCTTTTTTTTCACTATTCGTATCTCATAATATGGTATGGAAATTGGGGGATAATCATTTAATTATGAGGCAGACCATGACTAATGGAAACCCACTCTAGAGCCTGATGAGTGGAACCAGAGAGAAAGGTCATTTCCTAAGCAATAGACAATGAGAGGGTTTTAGGAAGCAGTTGCAGAGTGAAGAGCAGAGAAGTGACGATGATGATTCAGGAGGAGGGACATTGGGACTAGAGTCATAGAGGAAGATCTGGACAGTGATTATAGACCTCTAATAACAAGGAAAGGGGGTCCAGTGGTTGAGAAGGAAGGAGTAGTTTAGACTTGATCTGTTTGTGCCCACAGACCAGTTAGGAAGGACCCAGCATTCCCAGGGACCAGATTTGACAGAGATATATCGTTGGTTTGGAAGGAAAGAAATCTGACTTCTTATTGCCCAGCTAAATTATGTAACTAAGCTTACTATTTGTAACTCATTTATTTGAGTATATATTTTATAGATAATGTATCAGAGTATAATAAAAAAGATCTTGTGCTATAAACTGTGGTTGATATTTGAATGACTTGCCTGAGAAGAATGTGAAAAAGGATCCCATATCTCTTGATAGCGGTCCCCAAGTCAGCCTAAAAAGAAAGAAAACATCTTAAATCTTGGTTCCCAGTAATGGAAGGGATTCAAGGTAAACAGAGTCTCCTATCTGAGTGGAGTATCGTTAATTTAGTATCAACGCCTTCTCCTAAAGATGCTAGAAATTGAGGACCCTCTAATGGATATTTTTTAACCTGTAAGTGTTAAAGAATAACCTGTTACAAATCAAGCTCAATCCTGAGCTATAAACTAATTTTTTCAGGTAGAGTAGAGAACAGCTCACCATATTTTCTTCCTCACAACTTGGATTAATTCTTTAAAACAATAGCAAGAAAAATCATGAAAAGTAGCCCAACCAAATACACATCTTTTTGTAGTTAATATCTCATTGCTTGGCAATTTTCTTTAGCGTCCTTTTTCAGTGGAATAATATCTGAAATTCACCTACTGAAATTCAGTTGAGCAGGGTAATTTAAAAAGAATCAATAGGCGTGCTAATAATAAGGAAAAACATTCAAATACAATACAGCATTTGTTTCTAATTACCACTTCATCAAGTCCCAGTTACAAATGAAGTCTTTTTTATTTCAATTAACACTTCAATGATGCTTTAGAGAGATAAAGGATGTTTTAAAAGGAAACCAGACCTCTGATAAAGCACACCCAATTTTCTCCCAAAAGAAAACATGATGAAGCCTTCAAGCTATGAGAAAAAACCTGGGATAGATGATTTGTGGACTGTACTGTCCACCACAGGTAAGAGATGCAGATCATGTGTTTGTTCGTTTGTTTTTTAATGCTCTCCTTCCTAGGATTTCCTCTCCTGTTCTACTGCAGATGCACATGTCTCTTCTGACATCCTATCATGGAGGAAAGGCCAACTAACCAGCCATGCGTCTATCCAACAAATATTTGTTGAACACTACTTTGTGCCAGGCACTTAAATGCTAGGTTATAGGGATTCAGTGATGAATAAGATCCAGTACCTTCTCTCAGGAGGATTGTTGTTTAGCGGTAGAGACAGATATATAAACTAATAGTTATAGTGTAATGTGTCTAAGATAATAACCAAATGAGAAGAGCTATAATGAAGATAGATCAATTTGTTTACTGTAATGTGTTATATCATTTCATCCAGAAGTTTTTAAAAGGGCAGAAGAATATTTCACACACACACTCCTATGGTGAAATTCCAGGCATATATGATGAAGGTAGTGAGATATCTGATACTCATGTAGGTTACCACAAACTCTAACTGTCCGTAATACTGAGCTTCTTACAAATTTTAATTCCAACTCCGGGCTGAGTAAAACCAAAGAATGTTAGGGCTTCAAGGAATTGCTGAGTGTATCCAAATGACTCATTTTACAGATGAGGAAACAGCCATAGAGAAGCTAGGTCATTTACTCAAGGAGACATAGATAATCATTAGAAATCAACATTAGAGTTCGGCTCTCCTAATCCTTAGAACACCATGTTGGAGAAGATATTTTGTCTTTACTCACAATGCAGGTGTTTGCCTGGTATTGTCTAACTTAACCTCTCTACAGACTCAGGACCCATATCTCTTGTTCTTTCTCTTCAGTGGTGCTGATGAAACCTTCCATGTCTGCAGCCACATCTGCTAAATGAAGTTAATACTCTGAATTTTCTAAATAAGAGAATTAGAAGGAACAGAGAGACCCAAGATGGAAAACCACTCTGAAATTTCTTGAGTAGTGTCTTGCAGCTTTTTGGGAAGGGTGTCATCAACCTGAAATAAATGCCTGCTAGGCATGGATCAGTAATGCACATTTTGTCTGATTCATGGATGGTGTAATAGTTTCCTGTGGTTACTGTAACGAACCACAAGCTTGGTGGCTTAAAACAACGAAATTTATTCGCTCACAGTTCTGGAGGCCAAAAATTTGAAATCAGTTGCTAGGCTGAAATCAAGATGTTGGCAGTGCCCACTAGCGACTCAGGGGAGAATCTGGTCCTTGCCTCTTCCAGCTTTTGATGACTGCTGGCATTCCTTGGCCTGTGGCCACACCATTCCAATCTCTTCCTCTGTGGTAATGTCACCTTCGCCTCTTCTCTAGTGTTTGCCTCCCTCTTATAAGGACATATGTGATTATCTTTAGGGCCCACCTGGATAATGCAGGATAATCTCCCCATTTCAAGATCCTTAACCACATCTTCAAAGTCGTTTTTTGCCAATAAGATAACATTCACAAATTCCAGGTTTTAGGGTATGGCTATCTTTAGGGGGCCATTATTCAGCCCATCAAAGGTGGACAACTGATTATCTATTCTTTAGTCAGAGACCATGACACACAGTTTCTTCTTGATTTTGCCCCATTCATTTTGCACATGATTACTGTGTTCAAATTTTTCAGGGACTTTTATAAGAATATTTTGTCGTTGTTACTTCATCTCTCAAAAATGATTTTTCTCACAGTCTGTAATTTATTTTTTCTAAGTGTTTGACTATCTATCTTGGTCAGTGCTCTGAAGTAATCAAAATCACTTTGGAACTGAATAAAAAATCAGGAGGAAGAATCAAAGGATCTGTGTTTTACATCTTAGGAGAACTTTGTTCTTCCTTGTATCTATTTTTAGAGTTGGGGGTAATCTGCCAACAATGACTGCTGTGTTCAAAGAATCAAGTATTCTTATTCCCAACCACATAGTCAGGTAAGATGGCTGGGTGCTTTAATAATCACCATTGATTCACTGTCAGGTGGATCTGTGCACTATGACAACTTTTCAATATTACGGACTTCACCGAGGAAAAAGATATCCCCTTGTCCTGTGTACAGAAAAAAAATTGTTGAATGGGGATGGTAGCCAGAAACCCCGTGGCAGGAAAATAAACATGAATGTGCCCTTTCATGCCTCCTGAGAACTCTTGTGCTAGACAGGAACTCTTCAATGTGTCTCGTCTGGTTTTCTGATTCTAGATGATATCTAGGCATACAAGGAAGTTTTGCGGTGGGGCTAGAGGGTACCAAAAATTTTTATGTATGAAGCATAGAGTTCAGCAAACAGTTCACACAGGAATAAGACTTAGTATTGGTCAAGGATGTTGACTGAGAACCACTGTGAGATGCGAGATGCAACCATTTCTGAGACTGATTTTCCTGAGCAGAGTGATTTGGTTCCATCCTCACAGGTGACGTCTGGCCCAACTCAGAACAGAGCTAGCTGCAGATGGCAACTGCAGAGAGGAGTTGGTGGGAAGAAGAGAGAGCCACCCTTTTATCAACGGCATTAATCCCTACAGCTGTTTCCCAATTCCCTACTGACTTTTTCTGCATAGCAAGCAAGTTCCACTCCTCTAAGAGAGAACCCATAGTAAATTCATTTTCATTCACAGCAACTCAGCTCATGATGTAAAAACTTGATGGTGCTGTTTGAACTTCTTAATTCCTTGTCAAATGTGCCTTCAAGTTCATTGAGTGTATGGAAAGAATAGCCAAGGACTTTAGTTAATATTTCGAGAGATTATGGAGAATAAGCACATAAATTATTTTTGATATATCCACTATGCCCTCCAAAGATGATTATGGATGTCTTTCCTATATAAATTCCTTTTTATATAAATGGTACGTAACCTTTTCTTGAAAGGTAAAGAAAGAATCATATATTCTCTTTTCTCCAGCCCAAAGACTACTGTATTTCCCTCAAATTATAAGTAATTTATATTTAATATTCTTCCAAGAGAATTTCAAGAATGACAAGTGGTAAGGTACTGCTACTGTTTTTATTTTGGAACATGACAAGCCACCAAACCAAGGGAGAAGAAAAGTTGAACATGATCTCTGAAAAGAGAGCTTTAGTCTATAGCAAAAAGCATGTTAGAATGACTGGAAGCCTTGATTACCTTCATGACCACAAGGCTTATCTGATCATCCATGTCCTAATAGGTTAAATGTAAAATAATATTGAACTTGCTGTGTTGTAAGGATAACATCTGTTTGTAACCTGGAAAATCCATGTTAGATGTTACTGTCCACGTGGCTTAGTTATAACGGAGAAATGTTCTTCAGCTGCATGATGATTCTTTAATAAATGAGTAGACTAGATCAACATTTACATTCAGGTTCTAGCTTGCCCATAATTTTCTTGACTCCTTTTCCAAATCACATGTGGCAGCAGTTGTGACTGAATTAGTCTAACTGCTCAGACACCTGCACTTCTGTTTGGTCATCCTGGTCTCTTTCCCAGGGCCAAACACCATGATCATTTATTCTCATCAGTATTGGCTGCTGTTACTGAGCACTCATAGGGTGAGCATCCCTCAGAGAGCAGGTCCAGGGCCAGCACCCTGTCATAAACCTACCGAGCCAGGAGCACCTTCCAGGCCCTCTTCTCTCAGAGGCTAGAAGGAGAAAACAGGATGCTGAGGACTGGGAATGAGGGGCTTCAGCCCTGCACATTCTCTACCCTTTGCTTTATCTCCCAAAGGGAGGAGGAATGTTGTTGCTACTGCTCTGACCACTCCTCTCTTATGTTGGTCTGAGGGCAGATTGGATGCAGTATACATGTCTCTATTGTTGAAATGCAGACATTCTTCTATAATGGTTTGTAAATAACTGCTGCCCACAGCTCTGAGTAACACACACTACCCAGGCGTCAACCCCAGACTTCCCAAGTCCCTCCCTCATTTCCAGCAATGAAAAGGTCAGCCTGGCACAGTGGAAGGTCTCCAGACCTTTCTGGCGCCCTGTCTGATTGTGAATGGTGATTTGAAGACCTCTCCTAGCTGCGTCCCCTTTGGCTTTCAGGATAACGCAGAAAATTTCAGGATAACATAGAGGATATATTGCTTTCCATTTGAAAATGTTTAATTTCCATTCAAGAATAAATATTATTCGAGAGTTTACCATGTCCTAGGCATTATTCCAAGTGCTAGTGATTTTTCAGCTGTGCATGTCCTAGGCTCAGTCTACCTTTAACCAAAGAAGAAAACTTTCACAGATATTTATAGATCTGCTATTCTCTACTGATTTTGATAACCTCCTGTCAGCATGCCAAACCACGTTCACTAACAAATGAGGTCAGAGGACAACTTCTCTTGGGCACTTAACTCCTTTATCCATGAAATCATACTTTATGTGAATTTATTTTTTGAAAAGTCTAAGTAGTTTAAAATTTACATATTATATAGAATGGGAGGAGACAGGAACTTAAAAACCACTTTCCTGGGAAAATGTAGAATTTAGTAGATGTATTCCAAAGCAACTTGGGAGAAAAAAAAGATAGCCATCGTGCATCCACTGGTCAACACAGCATTAATTGCTTTCTTCAGGAAACAGGTCAGACCCTTTGTTCAAACTCAGAAAGCTAGAAGTATGGTGATAAACAGATTTAAGAAGTTTCCCACCCGTCCTCATATTTCCCTCTAATTTTCTTATAGTGTTAGATTTCTGCAAAATTAATAGTCCATAACACTCTGTCACATGCGGGAGGATACTGTGAATTCTCAGATGCCACACAAATTCCAGGCATATTGTGAGGTCTGAGTTACTTGATAAGATTTGTATACAGTTCACACCTAGTCAATATATGATGAAACGAATATCCAGTAAAATACAAATTAAATTGGATTTCTATCCACAAACAACAGGGTTGCAAGTGTGACTTAGTAAAACCTACACACAGGAAAAAGCTTTCTCACAATGAATGTGTTTGTCAACCTCACAATGAGTCATAGATTTTTTTTTTGTTCTATGATTGGAAATATCTCAGTAAAAGAAACAGTTTGGAAAGTTATAGAAAATAATTCTGTCTCAAGTCCTCAGAGATAACATCATGATTCAAATCCTTAGGTTCTTATAATGGGATGTATGTGTGCATGTGTGTGTATGTGTGAGAGAGAAAAGAGAGAGAGGAAGAGAAAAAGAAACAGCAACAGAAAGAGAGCATGCACACTCAACAGTCTCCTTCAGATGAGTCTGGCTTCCTGAGAGTCTGGGAGCACTAACATGGATGACAAACACTACATGATATTCACTGCACTTTAGTCAAGAAATTACCAAATGGCTCTGAATATTTTCATTTCTTTCTGTTTGACCACTCAGGATGTGTCTTCACAACACAAACAATTTTCAGAATGTTTATCCAATGTGTTTCTTTTTCTCACAGAGAATACCGTGCTCTAGCATTTACACGGTGCTCTCACACTCCCTATTGCATACAACCCTCATCTCATAGTTACCGGTAGGTCTGTTTGGGCTGGTAATAAAGCCACCAGTAGGCACAGGTGGCTTTTGGGTTTCAGATGTAATGTAACAGTTGAGCTTATCCTGGAGCTGAAGGCTAGAGCAGGACAAAGCAGGGCAGCCCACTTTCTGGGGTTTCGTCAACCACAGCATCCTTGGCTGATTGGATTGGCGTTAGAAACCTTCTGATTCAGACATATAACATCATCATCCAAAGCCCCTCAAAATGAAACGTGGTATAAAGTTTTCTCTTTGCAGCTAGAGCATGTCTGCTGTAACAGTGTTAAGGAATAGACACATTTGTTATTTCAAAGTGCCATTCTAGTGGGACCCAGAAAAACAGAGAAAAATTGCAGTAAAATCGAGTTATGCAGCAGACTCTCCCAAATACTCTGTGCAGCCAAGGGCTTGGTTGCCTCAGTTGCAGCAGTGTGACTGCTCTCCTCACAGAGGACTATCAAAACTAAAGAATCCTCAAGAATTTGCAAACACAGGCTCACGGAAATGTCTAGCAGCTATGTCAAATGTAAATGTTCTTTTCCTGATAGAAGAATGGGAAAGAAACATATTTTATTGTGTTCTTATGACAGCTGAGAGCGTGAGCAGATTGTGATTGGTTGACTTCCATTCACTGAATTGCTGAGTCTCACAACTGGCAGTGTGTACCTTGAGAGCATCTGGTCCAAATGACTTACATTGCAGATGAGAAAACAGAGGTTCTGATATATTACATTACTTGCCTAGGGTCATACAGCTTGTTTATGGCAGTGTCAGCACTAGATGCCTAAGTTTTATGATACCATAACTAGTTTCTTTCCTGGAAGTCCAGATGGACCTATAATCTAGAATTAGTATCTAGGAGAAGGATGGTAAAGATGTCACCCTGAGACTTAATTGATGGGTAGGGAACCCTGATTGACTGGCAGGGAATCCTGGAGTATGTGTTAAGAAGGGCTTTGGAGTCATATTCAGGCTTACCAGAACAGAGTTCTCAAGGTCAAATATAATTTCTGTGATGGAAACAAAAGGAAGAGAGGCCAGATGCCACATATTCCTGTTGTAGGAGCACCCAATTTTCTTATAGTCTTTATCAGATGTGTTTCACTTGTAGATGATGATTGTAGGAATTGATTTTATAAGATTTTAATGAGAGGGGACCACAAAGAATTTACAAATGGTGATAAAATATTGTCAACAAGTGCCTACCATTTGCCTCAGCCTGTGCTGGGAGCCATGAGCGTTGCAAAGAGAGAAGAAGACAAACCCTTATTTTCCAGTAGCCTATACTATAGCAGAGAAAATATCATTTAGCCATCCTAATGGTATCACAGTAATTTTATAGGAACACAGTGCTTTACATTTTCAAAGTGCTTTCAAAGCATTTTCTTATTTTATATATAAAGGGCAAAGGAATACATGATCATGTGCTAAATTTTGTGGCACTCACTTGTAGATGTTTTGGGAAAAAAGCCCATGGAAGGGGAGAGAGGGCGGAAGGGAAGTTTGTTTAATAAAAAATCCTCTAAAAATAAAGGGAATATATAGTACTCTAAATGATCTATTAATGAATATTTCATTCAGATAGTCAAATGAAAGCTGTTCTGTCAATAAAAAGTGACTAAATGGAACTGACAAATTTATTGTTCACCTTTCATTTCTCAAAAAATTGTTTTGAAATTCTCTTCATATTTCATGGTTGGTTGCTTGGCAGTCCAAGCTGTGGAGTGGCACAATGCCTTTAGAGCTCTCAGCACGCCTAAATGAGAAGCCAGAGTTCCGATCAAGCTGCCCAAGTATTATGTGAATCATTCCAAATGTCCTCAACCAATTCTCTGTGCTGCTGCTGTCTGTCTGTCATTCAGTGAACAGAGAAAAAGAAAACTCAATCGAATCTACATTTTACTTATTTTTCAGTTGGACGAGAAAATTTTCTGCTGCCTGAAAAGCACTCAAATACTGAAATACACCACACAATGCATTTCACCAAGAGTGATTATCACTGTGATCTTCTCAATGGCCAGAATGCCACAAGGAAGGCAAGTGCCGCTTGTCGGTACCTCCTCAAGCGGGACCAGTAGAGTCATGTTTCTCAAGGTGTTGTCCCCAAGCACCACTAGCGGGATCGCTCGGAGTGCTTTTCCTGCTGAAAATGCCAAAATTAAATTCACTGAATCAGAGCCTGTGAAGGGCTTCCTGGGAATTTAATATACTCCTAGGTGATTCGTATGTCCACTGAAGTCTGACAACCATTATACTAATTTCTCTATAGATCAAAGTGATAGAGTTTGAGAGATCCCAAAGATACTACCCAGAGCTCTTGTCTTCCCTAATGATATGTTAAATCAGAAAAACGGCCAGTTTTCTGTGTGTTCTAAGCCTATAGATGTGAGGATAGGCATCAGTTGACTCAGAGAACCAGAGGTATCATATTTTCTTCCTTAGGATCATCTCCTCAGATGAGGAGAAGCATGCCTTTACCCTGCAGCAAGGCATGACTAGCAAATCACAGTCTCTTGCAATACCCGTGATCATAACTTTCTCTCTTTTCATTGAACCCTGGCCTCTAAACTTTCTTGATGAGATAGATGGATGGATGGATGGATGGACGGATGGACAGATAGACAGAGACAGACAGACAGACAGACAGACTACCATCACCAATGACTTGCTTGGCAACCCAAAAGCCATTCGTTAGTTTTGTTTTGTAAAGGTTAATTTAAATTTCCCATTACTTTCAAAGGGAAGCCATCACACTTGGAATACCCTGAATTGTAGGGCCGTTGCTTTTTTCACTTTTTTTTTCTGTTTTTTAAACAAATTATTTTATTGAGATCATATTGGTTTATAACATTGTGTAAATTTCAGGTGTACATTATTATATGTCAGTTTCTGTATAGACTGCATCATGCTCACCACCAATAGTCTAGTTTTTATCTGTCACCATACTTATGTGCCCCTTTATCTCTTTTGTCCGCTGCCCCACCCCCTTCCTCTCTGGTAACCACTAATCTGTTCTCTTTGTCCGTGTATTTGTTTATCTTCCACATATGAGTGAAATCATATGATGTTCGTCTTTCTCTGTCAGGCTTATTTTGCTTAACATGAAACCCTCAAGTTTCATCCACGTTGTTGCAAATGGAACAATTTTGTCATCTTTTATGGCTGAGTAGTATTCCTTTGTAATATATACACCACATCGTCTTTATCCATTCATCAGTTGATGGGCACTTGGGTTGTTTCCATGTCTTGGTTCTTGTGAATAAGCTGCAGTGAACATAGATGTGCATAAATCTGTTTGTATTGTTGATTTCAGGTTCTTTGGATGAATACCCAATAGTGGGATAGCTGGACTGTATGGTATTTCTATTTTTAATTTTTTGAGAAATCTCCATATTGTTTTCCATAGTGGCTGTACCAATTTGCATTTCCACCAGTAGGGTATGAGGGTTCCCCTTTCTCCACATCCTTTCCAATATTTGTTAGTTTTTGTCTTGTTGATTATAGCTAGTCTGACAGGTATAAGGTGACATCTCATTGTAGTTTTGACTTTCATTTTCTCAATAATTAGTGATGTTGAACATCTTTTCATATGCCTGTTGGCCATGTGTATATCTTCTTTGGAAAAATGTCTTTTCATATCCTTTGCCCATTTTTTGATTGGGCTGTTTGTTTTCTTTTTTGTTAAGTTGTACAAGTTCTTTATATATTTTAAAAATTAACCCCTTGTAAGATATATGATTTGCAAATATTTTCTCCCAGTTTCTGGGTTGTCTTTTCGTTTTGTTCCTGGTTTCCTTTGCCTTGCAGATACTTTTTAGTCTGGTATAGTCCTATTTGTTTATTTTTTCTTTTGTTTCCCTTGCCTGAGTAGACATAGTATTCCAAAAGATGCTGCTAAGACCAATGTCAAAGAAGTTATTGCCTGTATGTTCTTCTAGGAGTTTTATGGTTCCAGGTCTTACCTTCAAGTCTTTAATCCATTTTGAGTTAATTTTTGTGTGTGGTGTAAGATAATGGTCTACTTTCATTCTTTTGCATGTGACTGTTCAGTTTTCCCAGCACCATTTATTGAAGAGACTCTCCTTTCTCCATTCTATGTTCTTGGCTCCTTTGTCAAAGATTAGCTGTCCATAAATCTGTAGTTTTATTTCTGGGCTTTCAGTTCTGTTCCATTGATCTCTGTGTCTGTTTTTGTGCCAATACCATGCTGTTTTGATTACTACAGCTTTGTAGTATATTTTGAAGTCAGGGGTTGTGATGTCTCCAGCTTTCTTCTCTTTTCTCAGGATTGCTTTGGCTATTCAGGGTCTTCTGTTGTTCCATATAAATTTTAGGATTCACTTTTTTTACTTCTTTCTTCATTTGTCTTCTTCTTCGTTACTTTATTTTTCTTTCAGTTTTTATAAAGTCATAAGTTCCTAGGTGAAATGGATCCCTCTAAAATCTCTTACTGATTGATCTGTTAAAAAATACCTGCTTCCCCTCTCATGAAAATTCAGAAGTTGAGAATCTTGCTAACAAAAAATTAGCAGATCCTGCTGTTCCTGATTCTATCAGCCACAAATTGTGACAATCTGCCCAGAGGTGGCTATCATACCTACGAAATTATAATGTCAAGCAAGCCCAGCAGAAAACAATTGCAAGATAGAAGTAGTACATCCTCAATTAAGTAAAAGCCAGGCTAGGAGACACAAGCTTCCCAGGGAGGTAGCCCAGATCCCCATGATCCACCACTGTTGCACCCACACTTTCCCCCTCAGCTCACATCTATAGTTGCATAAAGGCTTCCTTACAACCAGTTGACAGAGGAAGAAAAAGGTTGAGTTTTGTCCACAGTTGTCCACCCAATATATGTGTGAAAGACTACAATGAACTGCTGTTACACTACAGCTTTCCACAGAGAGGAAATCCCACCACTAGGTAAAACCTGGCTATGTGCACTTGCTCATCCATTTTTCATGGACAAAAAATGGCCCAAGATAAGAATATATAGAGACTGAGGAGCAGTGGCAAATGGCTGGGCTGGTTGGTTAGGGCCTAGGAGAGAGATTAGAAGATTGGAGATAAAACAGTCTGGAAAATAGGCCTATAGACATATATACATCTGTACAGGAGTGGTTACGAAGTTAATATCATTGTATTGCATTATAATGCCTACTAGAGGCCATTCTGCATGGAAAAACACTAAAAAGAAATGAGACTACCTTGGCTGGTTGACATAGCCAGTCTCTGCCATTAGCCACTCTAGTGCTGACACAACAGCCACGTGAACAGACTAGCCATGTTTGCAGAGATGGAACCTGTGCATGCCCAACAGCATGGGTTCATATTCACCAAGTTTTATCTAGCTACTGCTGACTACTCAACCTGCCAGCAGCAGAGACCAACACTGAGTTCCCAATAGAGCACCATGCTTTGGGGAGAACTACTAGCCATTGACAGCAAGTTGATTATATTGGACCCCCTGCCTAGGAAGGGTCAACAACTCATCTTTCCTGAAAATCACTGATATTTGGGGTATGAGATTGCCTTTCTTGCTTGTATGGCCCCAGGCAGTACTACTATCATATGGAATTCTGAATAACATTGGGTTGAACCAAGGAACCCACTTTGTATAGTCAGGGTTCTCCAGAGAAACAGAACGAGTATATATATATATATATATATATGAAGAGATTTATTATAAAGAATCGGCTCATGCAATTGCAATGGCTAGCAAGTCCAAAGTCTGCAGAGCCAATGTCCTAGTTTGAGTATGGAGGTGAGCAGGCAGCTGTAGAACTGGGAAGAGCTTGATGTCTCAGTTTGTACAACTTCAGTAAAGAAGAACCAGTGTTTCAGCTTGAAGACCGTTAGGCAGGAGAATTATCTCTTACTCAGGCGAGGGCCATCCTTTTGTTCTCTTCAGGCCTTCAATTGATTGGATGAGGTCCACTCACATTAGGGAGGGGATTCGGCTTTACTCAGTCTACCAACTAAAATGTTAATTTCATCCAAAACCACCCTCCCTACAGAACACAGAAATGACCAGAACAATGTTTGACCAACTATCTGGGTGCCCTGTGGCCCAGTCAAGTTGATGCACAAAATTAATCATCACATAGGGGCTGTCCCCGTGGCCGAGCGGTTAAGTTCGCGAGCTCCGCTGCAGGCGGCCCAGTGTTTCGTTGGTTCGAATCCTGGGCGCGGACATGGCACTGCTCGTCAAACCACACTGAGGCAGCGTCCCACATGCCACAACTAGAAGAACCCACAACGAAGAATATACAACTATGTACCGGGGGCTTTGGGGAGAAAAAAGAAAAAATAAAATCTTTAAAAAAAAAAAAAAAAATTAATCATCACATAAAGTATAGCAGTGGGTATATGACCATAGGATCCACATACACACAGAAGCTGTCAGCTGGATAGAGTGATAGATGATATTTTGACAGAATAGATGATGCACCAGCTTAAAGATGGTACTCTGTGAAAACAGGATAGAACTTTAAATCAATGATCTCTATCTAGTGCTATGTTTCCAATAGGTAGACTATCTGGGTATAGTGACAAGCGGTGTTCCAGGGGACACACTTCAAGAATCTGTTCTTTCTGTCTCTGCAACTCTGAGCCTTTTTGCTTTAGAAGTCCTAGTTCCTATAGGAGTAATATGTCCTCGAGGGATACTGAAAGACTCCTATTAAACTGCAAATCAGGGCTGCCTTCTGGTCATTTCAGACTCCTTGTACCAAAAGATCAGCAAGCTAGAAAAGGAGTCACCTGGAAGAAGTAATTGACCCTGGTAATCAGGGTAGAATGCATTGACAACCTGGTAATCCACTGGAGCAGCTCTTGGTACTACCCTGTCCAATTTTTATGGTAAATGGATGAGTGCAACAGTCACAATCTGAAAAGGCACAGTGACCAGGGGCTCAGACCCTTCATGGATGAGTGTTTGGTTGCCTTAGTAATTGAGTCACATAGACTTGCAAAGGTGGTAGCTGAGGGGGGTTGGTGGAGGAGGGGAGTGGTGATTGTCAGTTGATTTCCTCAGGCAAACTGCATAAGCAATTTTATCCCAGTAATCTTCTTCTTTCAAATTTTGCCAGTAAAAGAGACTAACTAGAATCCTGGGGAAGCTATTCCCTGATAGGGTGAACTTTTTTATGAGCATGTGGATCTGAGCAGCACAAGGGGTGGACTGGAGTGGATGCTGGGGTTTCCAAATGCTGCATTCTCCCTTCAAGACTGGGACACTTATTTCCCCATATGATAGCTCTATTGCCTACTATCAGCTCACAGCTGAGTTGCTTACCAGAAATTTCCCTTGGCCAAGAGTTCTCTATCCTCTTTACCCAAGAGCAGTCCTCATCCAATTTGAGGGAAATGGAGTACAAAGGGCTTGCTCCCTTCCCTCAATTCAGGAACAATCTGAAAGGCCATCCCAGCTCTACAGCTGAGGCCTTTGTTATGGTTATGTAATAGTTCAATTTCTCCCTCTGCTCAATCTTGCCTCCTTCACCCATCAAATATACTGTTCCTGAGAGTACCCCCCAGTAAACTTCCTGATAACAAATATCTGTCCCAGAATCTGTTTCCCAGGAACTTGACCTAAGACAATAGGAGCTATCAGTGACCCTCCAAAACGGCCTTAACTTACTTTCAAACAAAGTCATTTCAAAACAAAAAGAAATAGATCTATCTCCATTATGGCCTACTTATTGGAGTAAGTCTATCTTAGATATATGTGGGGGCACCATTGGCAACATAAGGTGATGTAATAAATGAAACAACCCTTCCCATGTCTATAATCCAGAGTTCTCAATGTAAATGTCACATATTAAGCAAAATAGGGAAATAGCCATCCTCTAACTAGATCCCACATGATTCATACAGTACTCAGGGTTTTCCTCTAGGCCACTCTGAACTAAGAATTCTCTTAGTTTTGTCCAAAAGATGGATTTTGGAGCTGTTTCTGGGTTCAATTTATGTGTCCAAAATAGAGCAAGCTCTCTTGCCACAATCATTTAGAAATATGGATATGGCTAACTCTTTCCTAGGGGCCAATTTATTGGCTCTTTATCAAAACATGTGCAATTATTTTGTAGTCTCAAAACAGGAGATGGGTAATTCTCACTGTGTTCAAAGTTTAACAGATATCTCAAGCTATTTTTCAAATTGACTGCAAACGTAGAGTCACGAAACCTTAAGGCAAATGTAAGCTGAATCTTGCTGACTCTTTTTAAAATACAATACATCCAAATACTGCTATTTTTTAAAATGTCTGGGACAGCTGGTGATATTTCAAGAGGAAAATTGGAAAGATTTTTTATATACCTTTAGGCAAGAGTGAATTATTTCAAACACCAAGTGGTTCAAAATCCCATTGAGCTTAAGAGGCTGGATTTCTTAAGATTTCTAGTGGGCACTGTATCTGGCATAATAAACTTCCTCTCCCGCTTCATTTCCTCCACCTCAAATAGCCACATGCCCTCTAACCAGCCCTTGGGACAGACCTCAGTGTCGAATGATGGATAATCGTTGTTTTCACCAATTCATTTTAAGAACTATGTTTAGTTTCCAAATACTAAAGCTATGTGAAGGGCTCCCTTAGGAAAACAGTAAAAACACAATCAAAACAGTTTAAATTTCAAAGGTCAAATTCATAATTCTACACTGCAGCCTAGTTTTCTCCCCAAAGGCAGTGTGGTATTACATACACTGTGAAGCACTGCATTCACACGTAAGGATTAGTCACAGGCTGTCAGAGCCCGCAAGGACCTTGGAGATTATCCATTTCTATGCCTTTCTTTTACAGATGAGACAAAGGCTCCAAGGAAATGATAGCAGAATGGAGAGGAAAAGAGACACAAAGTTAGATACACAAAGTTCTTAAGTTTGTTCGCAGACAAGTTGTGACCAGCCTACTTAATGAGAGCATTCTCATACGCAGTGATTTATCCCATTTCCTTCACACAGACTCTACTTCTCAGGCCACATTCCCACCCAACCCTGCCCAGCCTCAACCTTGTCACCTCTCTCAGCAAGCTTACATCTCTGTGAAGGCTTAAGGTGTTAAGTTAGAACACCTTTCGGGGGAAATGCCGCTGTATTATGGTCTCTTGCATCGACTTCTTTTACACAAAATAGATGAGAGCAAGGCCCTGCTGATGCTGCCTGGGCCCATAATACAGAAGCAGGAAGCTGATTGTGTCTCATCTTTGTTAATCACCTTGTGTGCAGACCCCAGGCACCAATGCCCTCCTTCTCTTATGCAAGACTGAAAAGGTCTCATCTTTGTTTTCTTACCTAAATCCAAGCACTGTGATGCCTTGGTCTACCTACTCGAACTTACTATAACGTTTCTGTCCTTTCTAAGGCTTCCGAAGGTTTTACATTTACCCCGACCCCTATTGCCTCTGTTCCTCTATCTTTTCGACTATGCTCTTTTCTCAATGACGAAGGTCAAATTTCTTTTTAGTTTAAAGACATTTTAGACAAAAGTCTCTTGTAATCCTGGAAAAGATCTGGAGTCTAGGGGTGGGAGACTGGGATCTGTTCTAAAATGGGGGAATTGAGGGGTCCCTGGAAGACTGAGTCTTCTGTGAAAAAGATCAGATCACAAGAGGTCTTTTATGCATGTCTTTCTAACGCTGCAAATCTTAAACACTTCGAAGCTGTGATTTCACTTCAGAAGAGCTTCCATAAGGCATTTTGTATGGTGCCAATAGGGAGATGTAGTGAATAACCAAACAAACAGATTACAAATGTTCCTTTATAATGTAGACTTTGTCAGGTGCAGAGACAGACTATTTGGCATTGGTGTTTGCTGAATAAAGGAGCTGCTGCCGGTGGTCACTGCCATAGCAGATCCATTTAGCAGGCATGATGAAAAACCTGTGCTCTAAAGGCACCGCCTACAGGAAGGAGTAGCATGGATGAAAAGCAGGGACTTTGGAGGCAAAACGTCCCAGGTAGCAAACCTAATTCAGCCACATGTTGCATAACCTTACACAAATCCTGCAACCTCACAGAACCTCAGTTTTCTTGTCTGCAAAATGTTTTAACAAAACTTACTTATTGGGTTTGATGTGAGGATTCAATAAGATGATTTTGTGTATATATACATAGACACATGTATATGTATATATTATATACACATATACATCAACATATATATGATGCCTGATCTTTCATATGATAAACAATCAATAAATGGTAGCAATTATTTTTAGTAATCCAAGTCAATTTTTAGAGATTCAAGTTAGCGTAGACAATGGCAATACTTTGACAGTCTATACACTATACCACAACATAAACTTTTAAGGCATATTCCATTCTTTTTTTCTATCTCTATTAGTGCCAAATAATAATAATAATAATAAAAACTAGTTGTTTTTTCTTTTATTTCCATATCTTCTACTATGGGTAAACAGTTAGTTTAGAAGAGAAGAGCTGAAGTCCAGGGAACTCACAGAGTTGATAACTAGGCAGTGAATAATTGAGAGTCAACAGAAATGAATATGAATTTTTTAAATAACATCACAGGTTGAAATCACATCTACCAATCAGATCATAATATCATTCATTAAGGTGTTTGATTTCCATGAAAATTTGGAAAAAAGTCAGGCAGATGTCCTCATTCATTTTAAAGATGAGAAATTTGAGGCTGGATGAGACTGTGTGATTTGTCCAAAGTAAAAGGCCTTGTTAATAACAAGGCAAGATAACAGGGCAAAACCAGATTTTTTTGGTACTTTTTTTGAGCTAAAACTTATCTGTAGAAAAGTGTACAAACCTTAAGTGTACAATGCAATAGGCTTTCTGAACACATTCATGTATCCAACACCCAGAACAAGAAATCGAATATTAGTAGCATCCAGTGCTACTTACGCTACGCCCAGTCACTACACCTCAAGGTAACCAACATCCTCACTTCTATCTCCATTGATTTGTTTTACGTGTTAAAAATTTATATAAATTGATATGTGTTCTTTTTTATGTCTTTTTTTTGCTCATCATTATGTTTTTGAGATTCATCCATCTTGGTGCGTGTACCTATAGTTTCTTCACATTTGCTGCCATATAATATTCCATTATATAAAGACACTGTAATTTATTTAGCTATACTTCTTTTTCTGGTGAGGAAGAATGGCCCTGAGCTAACATCTGTGCCATTTTCCTCCATTTTGTATGTAGGACACCACCACAGCATGGCTTGATGAGCAATGCGTAGGTCTGCACCTGGGATCTGAACCCACAAACCCTGGACTACCAAAGAGGAGCACACAAATTTAACCTCTATGCCAGCCAGCCGGCCCCATATTTATCCATACTTCTATAGAAAACACCTGTGTTGTTTATAGTTTTTGGCTGCTGTGAACATCATTGAACATGTACTTTAGTGCATATATGTACACCATTTTGGTTGAGTTTATAACTAGGAGTGCAATTGCTGGCTAATAAGCTCTGTATAAAAGAAGCCAGGGGGCTGGCCCCGTGGCCCAGTGGCTAAGTTCGCGTGCTCCGCTGCAGGCGGCCCAGTGTTTCGTTGGTTTGAATCCTGGGTGCAGACATGGCACCGCTCATCAAACCACGCTGAGGCAGCGTCCCACATGCCACAACTAGAAGGACCCGCAACGAAGAACATACAACTATGTACTGGGGGGGCTTTGGGGATAAAAAGGAAAAGAAAAAAAAAAAGGAAGCCAGATCTTTTGACTCTAGGATCAATCTCAACTTATAAATATCCTCAGCATGATTGGACTTTCTTCTGACACACACAGCAATGGAATAGCAAGATCAGGGAGTGAGGAGCTAAGACGGACTGAAAGCCTTTTGGATGCTATTGGTATTAAGCAGTAATACTCCAGAAGTGCCATAGGAAGAACACTGCACAGAAAGCCTGGAAACCAGTTTCAGAGGCTGGTCTAGTGCTTATTAGGTATGCCGTCTTCAAACAGTCTCAGAGACTTTGCAATTGTTATTCCCTCCGTCCAGATTGCTTATCCCCTTCTGTCTTGAGTAACTCCTAGCTATCTTTCAAAGCTCAGTTTAATTCTCACTTCCTCAGCACAGCCTTTTCTGATATCCCAATCCAGATCCAGTTTGCTGTTAGTTGTCTCACAGAACCCTGTACTTTTCCTTTTTTAAAAAAATTATTATCTTAATAGTAGGTTTATACGTGATCACTTTTATAAGTATTGGTTTATCATCTACATCATTAGATATAAGTTCTGGGAGGGCAGAGACAAGTCTTTCTTGCCCATCACACATGTCTGGGGTCCCCAAGACCATCCTCAGGCTCAATAATTTGCTAGGAGGACTCACAGGACTTGGCAGATGTTTGTGATCACGGTCATGATTTGTCGGAGTGAAAAGACACCAATCACAATCAGCAAAGGGAAAACCAGGCATAAGTTTCCTCGCCCAGAGAATCCTACAGTGCACCAAATTCCCCCAACAACACATTGTCACAACACATGTGAAACGTTACCAACCAGAGAAACTCATTAGACACTCAATGTCCAAAGTTTTTACTGGGGACGGGTGACGTAGATACCCTCAGCCTAGCACAGACCTAAATCCCAGAAGGAAAGCAGATGTTCAGCATAAACCACATTGTTTGCATAAATAGTTTAAGCACAGTGAGCTGCTCTTATAGTTCTGGAATGGAGGGAACCCTCCCAAAATCCACGTTCCCAGACACCAGGACAGCAATTCCATAGATGATTCTCAAAATAAAGATATAGTTCAGGAAAATTTCAGGAGATAATGGTTAACAAATTTAAATTCTTTTTTGGTTTTTCTTTAATTGCAGTAATTTTGGAGCCTTTAGCTGTGTAAATCTCCAAGGTGCTGTGGGAATATGGAGTATACAATGTTTCCCAAATTCTTTGACCATGGAATACACTTTTCTTTTTCTCCTTTAGTTTTTGAGGAATTAGTGCTCTGTGAAGAACACACTGACAAATGCTGTTCTAATTCCAGCCCCTTCTCTCAGGCCAGTCATCTTCCCACCTCAGCCCTCTCCTGACACGGCTCAGGGTACAACATTCTAAGACACGCTTTTCAGGTTTCGTAGAACATATCAGAGTTACAGTTGTTTAGCCTACTAATACTCTTACTTCCAAGTCACTTGTCATCATGACCTTAACTCCATAATATACATCGGTGATTCTGGATCACAGATAATGGGAAAGTAAAGAGGCTAAGCTACGTTCACTGATAAAAAGACAATATTTATTCAACATTCCACCTTACATGAGCCAATTTCTGTTTCTTGACATAATTTTGCAAAGGTAACTCAGTTTTGCAAAGGTAACTTAATTGAAATTCATTAGCATGTTACTGACCGTACAGCACAAATAGTGTAGAACAGAGGTAATTAACCCCTGTTCCAGTTGAAAATCTACTTTCAGTTCCTTTTCTATTTTCTTCATAGCTTCTGGGGTTGAGACTACTGAGGTGAAGGCTGTGTCAAAGAGGTCATAAATAAAGCCACTGCTTTGGATAATTAATATACAGTGCTATGATTTTTTTCAAGCCAAGACTATTAATTTTTGATAAAGTGGTATGTATATTCATACAGGAACTCATTTAGAAAAATGGCTTTCGTATAAACATTAAAGGAACACCTTATTTTTCTGCCCAGGTTTAATTGGACAATTTTAATACAAAGTAGATTGAATACAATAGAGTCCAGGCTTCTCTGCAAAGTAGTAGTCCACTAGATTTAGCTAGGTGTGAGCTTAATGAAGAAATAATTTTTTCATAGGTGAAGGAACTGAGACAATGGCTGTTTGTCAAACAATTCAGACCATATGTTTAGACTCCTCTGCCACTTCTGAAAGTATTGGTAAATTAGCTGGCATCAAGTCTCAACCATGAGCAATGACTACAAACAATTAATGCCCCAAAGACTGACACATTTTCTTCAATCCTAAAGATAGGGACCAAGGCCTTATATCTTTATAATGAGAATAAAAAAAGAAACTGCCTCAAAATGATGTTTGGCTGGAGTCTCTTTTATGGGATCACCAATCTCATTCATGAGGACTCCACCCTTATGACCTAATCATCTCCCAAACAGGGGACACAAAGATTCAGTCTGTAGCAGGAGTGGTCCACACAGTTGATGCATCAGAATTAACCGATGGTATTTTCTTTAAATGAAGATTATGGAGCCCCATCCCAGGTCTGTTTAATCAGAATCTGTGGGAGGCAGGTCTGGGAATCTACATTTTTAATATACTCTACTTATGATTCATATACACACAAAAATTTGAAAATAACCTTTTCAGATAACCACAGATGGGCAAGGTCATATCCTGTTCTCAGAGCCAGATTAGGTGATTTTTAGGTGGTTTTGAAGGACAGGTAGGACTTGAGAGTTAAAACTGAAGGGAAAGGGCATTCTAGTTAAAAGCAATGGCATGGATGGGCTCTCAGAGGCAGAAAAACAAATTCTATCTATCAAATGGAGAAACGCTCGTTTAGTTGGAGACAAGATATAGAGTAGAGAAGTAGTGAAGAGAAAAATGAGAACGCACACAGAAGTTGGACTGTGCCTGCTTGTCTCACCGGAAAGCATCCCCTTCCTGTGACCAAGAAGATACAGAAGGTCCCCCGGGGGCAGGTGACCTAGGCAAATAGGGCAAACTTTATTGGTTTAAAGACAGAGAAGATTCTATTTGCTGGGGAGGCGGAGAGAGGAGAGTTTTCTGAAGAGGACGCACTGTTTTGTTTTGAATTGTCTATTTACTTATTAATATTCAGCTTTGATCCAAAAATTTAGGAACAAGCTCTGATGATCTAATTTCATTCACTGAATTAATAAGCGAGCTTTGTTGGTGTGTCTGCATCCTAACATCCTCTGATAAAGAGTGCTAAGTGGCTGCTGTGGTGGAGGAAGATAAGCACACACAGACTGTGATGGAGTTGCCCTCCCTTTTTATAATTAACTTTTGGATTTGTGGTGCCTTTTAGGGTCTAAAACAAAATGGTAGGCAGTGGAAGTTTGATCATCAATCCCATTTAACAGCACAGGTGGATAGTAGATCTTGCTATTCTATTTAATATTTTATTATTTTATGTTTTAATTTAAACTTCGGATGCTCTCAGAGTCTAAATTTTCATGCTTTTTCACTCTTGAACTGCTTTAGCTCCCAATTCAGGGATGTGTGCAGATCACTATTATTGAGTGCACGGGTGAAACTTTCAATCGACTGTCCTCAGTGGGAGGCCTATACACTGTAAGAACAATCTAGTGGTGCCACAGCCCTCCTGTCGCTGCCTTGCTGGGAGGACTCTGTAGCCCCTTCTGACGGCTTCTCCTTCCCAGCCGCTTCTTGCATCAAGCTGTGCCCTACAACTGCAGTGCTCCTGCTGCCACCGCTGTTCATGACACACAACCCCAAGCTAGTCTGAGATTAGTTGTTCTTGTTCAAATGCCAGCATGAGCATGGGTCCTGGGCCAAGCGTGGAAGAGTAATCCAGGGTCATGTGGCACAGAACATGGCTATCTACTTAAGCAGTCGTCTGGAAGTTCCTCTCAACCCCTTTGGAAGGGCATTGTGGTCATGATAGGTTACATTACTGGCCTTTCCACTACAGGATATTAGATATTCAGTGCAGAAACCTTTAAACGCCGGCAACCCGGTATCTAAAAGTGGCATACTACATGCTTAAAAAGAGAGATAATTCGTCCCTCCTCCAATAACAAGCGCTGGATTTTCGAAGCTTGACCATGAGGGACTGAACTCTAATCCACTGTAGAGAAGTAGCACTTATCTGATTTGAACCATAAATAGGAGTACAGGAAATAATTTCAGGTTCAAATTTCACAGTATCAAATTCAAATTTATCAACAAAATATATAAACCCTCCAGGATGATAAATCTGTGTGAAGCTCAACCAGTCAACCAGAGAGAGCACAAATTGAATATCCAAGCCTGAATGCAAAAGTGACTCCACAGCTCCAAGTGCTTCATCCCCCAAATAACAAAGTGCGATTAAGCAAGTCACCATGGAGGACCAGGCCCTTTTCATCCCTTCCAGGGATTCTTAACTGCTCTTATTGCAGTGCTGGGTTCTTGGGACCCACTGCTGCCGGGAGTGGAGCTGGAAGCACATGCAGATGATACACCGGTGTCCCCCATTCTCTCATGCCTCAGCACTGGACGCCCCTGGCATCTGCACACAACCCAGTAAGTGCGCAGTGGAGGGCCAGCCATAGCCCACGCGGTCGTGTGCTCTTCCTGCTTTCTCGCTACTGTCTCACTTCAAATTTCAGAGCCTTGGCTGATGCTGGTGTTGTTGTGACTGAAACAACTGATGAATGATTTGAAGCCATTTCCAAAACACATGAAGCAGATTGTCATTGTCATTGGTATAACACCCAAGCTGTTATCTGTAAAAACTACTTTAACCTTCTAGTTCTCTCCTTGTTTTCTCTGCCCAGAAGCCGACTCTCAACTGCAGCCATCTCTCTCTGTCTCCCAATGTATTCACATCATATCCCCCCACCAGGCATGGAATAACTCTGTTTCCATCCTCCTGTCTGAGGGGAGTGTGAGTTTTAAACAGCACAGGCAGAGGCCTCCCCAAACTCTGATTTCTCCCCTCGTTCTGGTAGATTTCTACATCAGCAATGCTCCTGCCAGGCAGGTCATTTCTGTACCGCTTTCTCTATAGTGGAGGAAGCCTGGAGTGGCTCCAGGGAAAATCACGCTATTTAAAGTCTGATAGATGGGTAGTAGTTGTGTGACTGTGGGCACATTATTAAACTTGGTCGCATTTCAGTTTTCTCCCCTATAAGACTAGGACTGGCATGAGAAGGATCGAATGCAGTGCGTGGCAGGGAGCAAGCATTCCAGTGATGGTTGTCAACCTCCTCATTATGGTTATGTTTATATATTAATGAGAGGGAATTTTTAGAGCAGCTGGACAGTACCTGAGAGTCACCAAACTCCCATATCCTGCATCCCTATAAATCTATAAAAAAAAGCCATTTGGGGCCAGCAGTGGGGTAGATGGAGCCACTGAATTTGTTGTGGGCCCTGAAGTTACCCCAGGGATCAAGGTTGGGCTGGAAGAGATCTCAACCAGTTAGCAAACGTTCTTCCTCTATCTTGTAAGTAGACTGGCTGTGGCCTGGCAGGTTAGAAACCAGATGGAAATTGAAATACCTCCGAGCATATGAGGGATGTATTCTGCTTCTCCCTCCACTGACATCAATAATAACTGTTTTAAATATATATACACATTTAGTGGGACTGATATGCTGAGTTTTTATCATTCCTCTGCTAAAATGTCTGTTTCAAAGTGCCTTTGAGTCTGAAAAATCACCAAAATGTGGTTAGAACCCTGGGCTCCTGGGTTCTAACCATGGTATGCTGTAAACCTGCTTTCTAGGGATAGAAATGGTTTGTACTGTTTGCCAACTTCTCTAGTGTAAATATTCCCACTGTGGCTGATTTCAAGTTTTCAACCTGACATCACTAAGCACAAGATTGGAAAGAAATGAGCACAACTGGTTCTTGCGAGCTGATACAAACCCACTCCAACACAGCAGTGGTTCTAGAGCAACTCTGCCGCTTCCAAGCCACGTGTTTTGTGAACCAAACCTTACTCTCTGGGTTTCCATTTTCTCATCTGTACAATGAAGAAGGGAAGCCAGGCTAAAGTTTTCCAATCTGGATGATAATAAACAAAAAATACATTCTTGGCTCAAAGAAACTTGGGAAACTGAAATTAACACAACAGGGCAATTAACTAGGCTCCTTAGAGACTTTGACATGTAAAACTTTAACATCATGACTCTGTGGAGGAAGCCGTAGTATTTAGCTTTTCCCAAACATTTTTTTAATGGCACAGCTATTAACAATAACCAGAACTCTGGACTACATGATATTCTTGCAGCTCTAAAATCCAAAGAAAGAAACAAGCCTCAAAACATTTCCACCCTCTCCTCTACTCCTACCTCCCAACTCCATGCCTTACTTTTTAAGTCAAGGGAGCTACCCTTTGTTGAGTGCTTCCTCTGTGTTGCGTGTGAGACTCGGCTCTGCCAAGGTTTTCTAATTTAAAGCTAACAACTGTCCTGAAAAACAGGAATTGTTTTCTTCTATCCGGTTTCCAGATTAGAAATCTGAGCCTCACTCAGCGTCACAGTCTGTTTGAAGTGAAGAAGGCAATTAATGCTGCCAATCAAAAAGTGCCTTTCCCAAAGACCCTGCTTAAACAAAATGAAAGCTAAGTTATATATGCATAATCACTGTTGATCCTGTAGGTGGAGATCTATTTTAGCAATAGTGACACCTTGTGGCATATCTGCCTCAGCCTAGTAGCCAGAAAGGCTAAAAGGGATCCTCTCCCAGGCAAGACCCCCCGAGAACAGTGGAACCGTAACCTCCTGAAGAGAGCTCTGAGAATTTTGTGTGATCATCATTTTGTCATTTCAGAAGTAACCTGAAATGAAAAGAGTCAGAGCTATCTTTTCTCTTCTTCCCTTTTCTTTTCTCTCTAGTTCTTTTCTTTGATTCCAATGATAAACTAGGAAGCAAATAAGTTTGCTTTTACGTCTTACCCCATCTATATCCAAAACAAAATTGTACATTTTTAAATGCATGAAGAGTCTTTGACGTTATGAAAAACACTAATGGGCCCTAATTTCAATGGGACTTTCAGTTTCTGGAAGGCCGTCTATATGTCCCTTTCATGTGTTTTCAGAAAGATTTGGGATGCTTCTTAACGAGATGGAAAAACAGACATGTTTTTTTTAAAGCAGCCAAAGTGATACTAGGTTCTTCGAAGATAAGAGGGCTGTAGTCAAGTCATTTGAAGAAATGTTTGGAAGGAAATCTTACAAAGATGCGAGGGAAGATAGGAAAGCCAAAACCGGACAGTGCAGTGAAGGTAGAAGTACAATAAAAAAGACTTTTTACTAGTCTTTTGTTATAAAACCAAGGCCAGGCACTGGATCATGTGCTCAGACCTCATGGCAAGCCAAAACATTGTGACAAGTTCTATTTGGGGGATTTGAAGAGTGGAGAGTGGCAATGCACGTGAACTTGTTGCAGATTTTCACGGGTTGAGGCGGTGGGGAGGGGAGAGACGGAAATTTTGCAGAGGCACCGTGACTCAGGAGGCAAAATAAAGAAGTAGAAAACGAATGTTTGTGACTCCCACTTGTGTCGAGCTGCAGCCATATCAACTCTCAGAGCTTCCGTTATGTCAGTCACAGAAAAGAGGTGAATGCTAGAGGGAGTCAGGAGAGCCATATGAAAGGCCAACACTAAAGCACTCTGTTGTGCGGGAAAGCTCAGATGAGCTTGGTGCCCTGGTAATGCACCTGTGCCTTATCCCCTTAGTCTGCAGGGATAAGGATGGTGTGGGGAGCTCACAGTCAGGGAAACAAGACTCAAAGGAGAAGTGGAAAGGTTAGACATGAAAGAATGGAAAAATGGGAGTAAGGGAAGAATGCAAACAAAGGTTCGGGAGCAACATCAGAGTTAGGACATCAACTAAGCTATTTTCACCAGGTCACTACCTGTGTGGAAATCGTTTCTCAAAATTCCTGGATGAAGTGGGAGTCAATGAGCACAAGAAACTGGGCAGGGATTATATGTCTCTGAGCTGTTGCTCATATTCTTTTTTCCAACTAGAATATTCTTCTCTGTCTCTCTAACAGCACTCAATGTGACTAGCAAGCCCTTTCAGATTCATACCACTGCATATCCCTTCTCCTAAATAAGGCTTAGCAAACACTGGCTGCCAGAACTGCATGAGGCACTGGGATGCAGGGAGCATGAAGTCACACCTCACCTTGTTAGGAGCTCACTGGGTGGGAAGAGGGGGCTTTGGGGGAAATTCTCTGAATATCCTCCTTTCATAACGCATTGCTGCATCTCTCTTGCTGGGCTTACTATTGTTCTTGAAAACAAGTGCTTTGTCCAAAATAGGTCCCAAACTACCCAAGGGCAGAGACTTTGTTTTGAACTTTGCATCTCTCTCTGTACCATCCCAGAGCCATTGAACCACAGTAGATGCCTACTAAAAGGTCATTTATTTGAGTTGAATATCCAACTCACTGAGGGTAGGACCTGTAGCTGTTGCTTCCATTCCTAAAGTGCTACACTCTAGCCACTGAAATAGAGGTAGCACTTTTCTGGCTGGCTCCTGGTTGGGGAAGACCAATGTTCAGCCAGCAAAGAGATTTAGTAGGAGGGCCAGCTGGGAGAATGTCATGGGGAAACAGAGGTCAGGGGGTAGGTAACATCAAGTCTGGTTAGGAGCAAAAACAGAAAGCGAAGTAGACCCAACTAAAGGCCATGGCAGGGATCCTGCCTGCCTTTGAGCTTAATCTGATCATTCTTTACTCTTCTCACCAAGCCCATCCTTCATGCACAAACCTTCTGGACTGCTCCCTTGGTGGAATTACTCCAGCTGCTATTCCAAGTTTGAGAAGTTGTCTTCTAAAGACTAAATTGTCTATATCAAATGTGTAGGACAAGAAACAAGGCAACACACGATAACTTAATTAACACATTTTCAGATAAGACAGCCTTGTTTTAAAACAGCAGAGAGAAAAAAATGTCTTCACAATTCATCCTCAGAAAATGAAGCTCCTTATAACACAACAACCAAGCTGGCAGAAGCTGCCACTGCCCCACTCCTTAATCAGTAGGAATGGGTGGAATGTGCCGTGGGGATAAAGAGCACACTGACCAGCTTGTCATTAGATCCCTAATGTCACCTCAGAGTGCAGTGTTTACCTGTCCATGCTTCTCTGACCCCGACTCCAAATCCAGTCTCCAAGATTCTCTTTCCTCTAATCAGGAGAAACACAAGCTGATAAAGATATATCATTATTATTTTTTAAAAGGAATTTGTGGGATTGGGAGTGGAGAGATGGGGCACAGCAAAAAAACTCTGACTTCTCTCCACGTCTCTGTTGTGCCAGGCAGAGCTGTGAAGGCCAAGCTCATTGATCCCTTTAGGGTATGTCATTCCCCTGAGGAGGGTGATCCTAGATAGGAGGAGTCTGAAGCTGTGTGTTCGGTTTTCTCCAGCTTCCTGAAGAGCTTAGAGTCGGTTCCACCCTGGCACTGACTTGTCCAGTGGTTTCCTCCGTGCCTGAGTACAGGGATGGGGTTGTTCCCTTCCCCATTCCGAGACTCTCAGAGGCGTTGCCTGTAGTTGACAGGACATTTTGTACCATTTTAATTGCCATTTAATGATATTTCAAACTATCGTTGTATAGTTTTCCCTTTCTTTTTAGATGTCTTGTAATGCTATTTCTATGCCTCTTATTCATTATTTTGTTTATAAATTATTATTATGAATTATAAATTTCCACTGTAGAAAACTGTGAACCTTAAAGAATAGTAATGTATAGTGGAAAATAAAACTTGCTCAAAATCTAGCTTTAAGGAGGCGTCTATTCTCTATCTCTCTATCTCTGAATGTGCCAGAACAAACACACCTATCCGGTCTCTGTCTCTTACAAGGATTTTCTAAAATGCACCTTATCGAGATAGAGGAGCACAGTACCGGGCACCAGGAAAGGTTTTAGGGCCCTGTGACTCCCGAAGTCTCTACTATGAAGCAAGTTCATGGAGAAGCCACTCCTCAACACAAGGACCATTTAGGAATTTCTTCCCCTATTTAGTGCTGCTTCTCACTGGCCTCTTGATACTGAACAAGTTGTCAGGAAACAAAACTACTATGACTGAACAAAATGACAGGTGCATAAAGTATCAGAATTATCTCAAAGTTCATCAAAAATACAGCCTCACATATGGAAAGTGCAATCCATTTTCCTTCCCAATGAATATGTGAGGAAAGGATTTCCTTCTCAAATATTCATTTTAAGATAAGGAGTAGTGAGACAGAGATCTGTAAGCATTTGATGTTGGATGGTTTCTTTGAAGGTTACTTTGGTGGAATTGCTCACTTTAAAGATATGACAGCCCTTTATCAGAGCACAATGAATGTAAATGACAAGTAGTCACTGGCAGAGAAAAATTTGCTGTCGTAGGAAAAGGAAAAAATATGCAGAGATACACTGGGAGAGCAGACCGGGTAATGGCGGAGATTCTTCTCTTCCAATTATCTCTAAAAGTGAGTGCAGTATACTTGGCACCTGAATTGTTCAGCCCTTCTTATCAGAGTTTTTCATATTGTCAAGGAAGGGAACTAATAGAATAAGTGCTCCCCTGACAGCAATCCTATCATCTGGTTTATTAGCAAATATATTTTTATTAATAGCAGCATATAAAAAAGATTCTAGAGAGGGGATGTGGGAACTAAGTTAAGGAAATAGGTTTTGTGATGTAGCCTAAGGTTGCATCCAGGTGCCCCATATCCTTGTCGAGTGACTTTACCAACTGCAAGAGTGACTGATCTCATCTGCATAATGGAGATAAAACCAGCTCTTATTTTACTGGATTGCTATGAAGATAAAATGAGATGATGTAAGCAAATACCTTGCACTTGATTAGTGTGTAATAAATGTTACTTCTATTCTAGAAGCTCTTCTAAGAACTAAAGGCAGAAACGTAGCTGATGCAAACTCTCCCCGACCCTGTTCAGCCCAAGGTACTCACCATTGCTTTTTAGGCCAAGAATCCACATATATGTGGCATGTACAAATTTTGGCCCACAAACTTGAGTGTGCAGGAACTATTTTTCTTATATCATCCCTCAGGGCAGTAGGGAATTTTATCCCAGGCATTACAGGTTCTCCTCCTTTTATCCCTTCCTTGGTTCTGCCAGTCTCTCAAAAGTTTGTGAGGCAGCTGGAAGTAGGCATGGTCTGCTGATGTCCATTATGTCCTGGTTGCTACTGACTTCTCTTGGCTTTTGCCTGCTGTGGTCCCTTGAAGTTCCCTGACTTACTGCGACCCTACTCAGGCAGGTGAAAGAATCGTAGCTAATGCTGGAAACCCTATGCCAAGGTCCCCTTCCTGAGATGCCCATTGGCTTAGAGTAACAGACAGCTCTGTCTCCCAGCCTTCGCCCTGTTAAAAGCTCCCTCTCCTCTCACTGTCTAGAGCTCTAGCAAAATACCATTTGATTAGGGCTTTTCAAATACACACTGCTTCTGCTGCTTCTGCCTTTTATCCTACTCAAATTCCCACTGCAAAGACTACAAGGAACCGCAAGGCCTGGTAACTTGCTTCAAAAAGGGAGACAGGAAAAGCTTAGGGAGCGAAGGAGAAGGTAATATTTCAATTAATTATCCTGCCACATACACAGGATACCATCAGTTTTCTTTAACTCGAGAGTAGTCAAACGGGAAATTTCTTCCTGCTGCATCCAACCTTGAAAGAAATATCTTCTAAGAAATGTAGCATGAGAACTCCTCGTGAATGTAATTATTCAGCCGCCTCCTATCCTTGCGCCTCGTCGGTCTGCTTTTCTATCCATGAACTCGCGGCACACAGAACGTCCTGTGCTTCCGCTCACTCTTCCCTAAGCCTGGCGCGCGTGTGCCTTCATCTTCTCCCTAACAGCCTTTCCTCAGTTCTGAAGCGCTGGAACAAATGCATCCCCTCCCCGAAGTCCTTTGTGATCTTCACACCCTCCTTTTCAGTTCCAATGAATCACTTCTTTCTCCCGCAACACTGTTATCCCTTCTGCATCTTGGACTAGTTATTTTTCTGTTTCTGCTTCCGTAAGATCATCAGCATCTTGAAAGCAAAGTCTTGACAAATTTTTCTTGAAAAGAATTTGAATCATTTCAATTAAACAAAGTAATGATGTAAGAGACAGAACAGGTTGCTGTGAAAGTCTGGTAACTTTCTTTACATTTCAAAGGAGAGAACACAAGGGGTTTTATTTGCTTGGTTGGTTTGATTGTCTTCGGTATAGGGCAATGATTCTTAATCCTGGTTGCAGACTGGAAAAACCTACATAATTTTCTGAAAGTAACCATGTCCAGGCCTCACCCTCAAAATTCTGATATAACTAGTGTGAAGTTGCGTGCAGACATTCCCGGTTGATCTGGACATACAGACAAGATTGAGAAGCACTGGTGTGGAGAATGAAAGAGCTAATGGTGGAATTCCTGAATCCCATTTTCCTGCCATGTATTTAAGTTTCTTTATTAGTGTTTGTCATTTTCCTATCTCCTCAATTTCCTAATTTATTTATCATCCTTTTGTAGTGTTTGCCTTTTTGTGAGCCAGCTCAAAATCTTTTGGGAATAGGGAGAGTTTAAAGTCACTGGAAGGATGAACCAGCAATCATCAATCCAGGCTTCCCAATATACTAACGTGTTCCCGTAGAATCTTAAGGAAAATGTAAAATTCTCAAAATAATTTTCATTTCACTATAAACTTGGATCTTTATTTCACTAACTTGTTCATTGTATCTCCTCCTCCCCCCAGCCCATACCTCAAATGCTTCTTTTAGCAAAAGGAAACAGCAAAAGAAATAAAAAAATAATAAGCAAATACCAAAACTTCAAAAAGTTTTAAAACTTTTTATCTTTAAAACTTTCTTAATTTTTCCAACTGTCTATTAATCTAAAATTCTGAGTGCAGAGCTTATTAATTTGTTGACTGAGTGCTTTATGAAGTGGGGAAAACCTACCTCAGGACTGGATTATTGAAATAGCATAGCCACGATTCTTTTAAGATCTGAAATTATGAGATTGAAGTGAATAAAGATGAATCACGTGGTTCAACCTATATCTTTGGTCAGCACTCCCTGACAGTAACGTAGGCCAGCCTCTGGTTCATAATTAAATATTGCAGTCATCTGCTATGACTTTATCTTAACGATATGCGCACAGGCACATTAAGCAATTAGGGCACTATGAAATCTCTCCACTGTAAGTAGAGAAATTACATAAAATCTTCCATAATTGATCAGCTTTAATTCCATAGCACGAAAATTTACTACTATAATTGAATCAGGATGTAGATGGGGTGAGTGCTTTTTAAGTATTTCAAAACACAATCAATATAAAAGATCACAATCTTAACATAGCAGAAACAAAAACTGCTACCCTTGAAACTTCAAAGTATAGAAATACTCCACTTATTCCAGTTTATATATTTAAATTCAATCTTTTCCTTATTTAGGTTGCACAGAACTTTTAATACCTGATGTTTTGGTTTCCTTCCTGGCTATATGTAAGCATTATCCTAAAAAATCTACCAGAAAATAAATGTTTTGAAAACCTTATAGACTATAGTTTTCAGAACAAACAAAGTGAAGAGAAAAAAAGGGACCATTTTCCTGCCAGATAGCTCACAGAGATCTAAGAGACCCAACTTGATCGTATTTCAGGCATGCTGGCAAATTATGAAGTTGCTGGAAATGTCACGATGTCTTTATGCTATGGTCTCTCCATTTGTAAAATAGAAATGAGGGCATCTTCTACTTTCCTCTAGCTGATATGGAAGTTATATGATATTGAACTCTGTTCATTCTGGTGAAGAAAGTAGAGAAAAGGAAGAATTGTCTGTCGTCATTAACCTATACAGGAGGAACTTCACAAATATCTAAATTATATACATAGGAATTGATGGAGATTTTTAAAGCCCATTAAAAACCTCCTGCAGCAGGCGCCAATTTTCATATATGTAAGACATTATTTTTTACATTACGGTAGCAAATTCAAAGATGAATTCATTTTCTCTCATGTGCTCCATCTCATAACCACTGGGATACAGCACGTTTCTGTTTCTCTGAATTGCTTTTTTTTTCTTAATTGGCCTCTCTGGATAATTCCACAGGATAAAGAGGAAAATAGTCTCTGGGATTAGTAACATTGAACAGGTGCAAAATGCACCATCAAAAACATAGTTAAACCTCAAAGGTGGAAGCTCCAAGTATAAACTAAACGAGAGACAGCCTCATCAGTGCCCATATGTTGGTCAACTGGGGTTGCTCTTATCAGAACAATCTTTGTAAATGTAACAAGCCTGTTTCGATGCTACCCACAGCACGAAGTTGATTTCTATTTTGCATTGTAATCGATTATACAGCTTCAATTTTCAATGGACATGCCCTAACATATTGGATCCCCCAGGAGACAAAGCAGTGACACTGACAAGGAGGAGCAGAGGGCTAAGCACTATCATATAATATTTAAAATGATTTTTCTTGACAACCAGCAAACTGTGATTACCAAACAGAATGATTCCCCACTTCCAGCTGTAAAAAATAATAGCTCCTCCTATGAGAGGCCTGTTACAGAATGACCATCTAATGTCCAGAATCTGAAAGATATGTGTTCACATATTGATTATAAAATAAATTATTTAACATTATATTTGGAAAAAAATGTTGCTGTATAGCTTTGCATTCTACAGTGGGAAATAAGGAGAATATAGCATTAAGAAAACAAACAGCACTCCGCCGCAGGAACTCATGATAATACCTGCCAGTGTTACGTCTCCTTTGCTAGAATGGTCTCTAAGTAGCCACCGCACTAAGCTGGAAACTAGTTTGTCCAAGACTGAGGGGTTTTCTGGGACTCCAAACTTTCACTGTAAGATCAAGAAAGTCTCAGGCAAACAGGGACAAGTTGGTTAACCTACTGGAAACATTTTACTTAGCACCGGTGCATACTTTGATCTGAAATAGTGTAAAATCATATATCAACTACCCAACAACTGACAACTCGGCTGTGTCACTCTTGTGATGGAAGTTAAAGGAAGGCAAAGTAACAATAGAGTTTTCAACTTTTCAACCTAACTACTATGCTTTGGCAAAAACGTTAAAGAATTTCTTAACCATTTCTAAATATTTGTACTGGAGTCTGGGCATCATGATCTCTGAGACGACTGGGAAGACTTGGCAATATGCTCTCACATCAGACAGAAGGGAAACTGAACATGTATTGGGCTGGATTTCACTAATCTCAACCCAGATTAAATTGTTGATGTTACAGTCTTAGAGTAATTTAAGACCAGATATCACAGACTTGAAAACTGTACTGCATTAGATTAAGATATTCCAATAGGATTTTTCTTCTGGAGGCCATGAGGCAAGGTCACCATTATGAGTGCTGAGTAGCCTAGAGGGAGTGGGAATTCCCACGGCCAATCACCCTGGAAGGTGGCAGCTCCAGGACAGAGAATGAAATTGGAGAGGGGAAATATGAAATCTAAATCACAGACACATCCAGAATTCTCCTGGAGAGAAGGTAGTAACACCGATGAAAAGAAAGCCCACCACGAACTAGGCAAACTAGGCGGAGAAGCACACTGTGAGGTGCCCTGAGGGAGTATGTATTCTGAGTGGGACCAGATTTAGCACTTGCCCAGGATATTCATCTTCCGTAACCCCTAAAATCTTCAGTAAACCATTGTAAACACCTACAGGTTGGTCTCAGCTGGACTCTGAAAAGTCAAGGGAAAAGGCTGTTCCTATACTTAGGATGAAAGGTTAGAGCAGTTTCTCAACATTTTTTTGTTTTTATTTTAGTTATTGACCTACTAAGGAGCCTTGTTAGGCATTTTTTTTCCTGTAATTATCTCCCACCCCATGAAATTTTAATACACAGATAGACCATATATCTGTTTATGTACTATATGCATTCTTTTGCTTTATACATTACAAAAGTAAGATGGGTAAGATGTTTTCACCCCCCAAGAACTAATTTTCACTCTGTGGATGCAATATCATTCCCATTGAGAATGCATGGGTTACAGAGAAGGGATAATAGATTGAGAGACATTGCATTCTCAGAGTATCAGGAGATAACCTGCAGTGGAGCATGCAGCAACTCACTGGGCAGAGTAGAGCTCAGAAGGCGGATGAGATTCAGAAGGGTGATGAGACCCAGAACACAGCCTGGATTTACAGAGTACACAAACATCCCCAGGTAGGAGACTGGATTCCCGGCAGTTGAATAGAATGCCAGTTCTTAGTCATTATAATGTGGTTATTAAAGGAAATTTCATTTTGTAGTTGTAGGCCGGTAAGGTCAGGGAACATTTAGTTTACAAATGTAAATAAAACGTATTTTGAGAAAAATTGATGAAGAAGATGGGGCTTAAAGCTCTCAGTGAAGATGGAACATCGTATACACTCAACTATAACAAAAAAGAAGCATGTGTGATGAAATACAGACAGAACATAGTAAGTAAGATGATTAGTGTTTCTGAAAACAAAGACAAAATTTGGAATTACTAACCAATAGCAATGCTGTAGTGTGTCTAAATGGCAAGAGCTGGATTGATGTTACGGTAAAGGATAACCAGAGACAATAATATAAAAATCAAAATACACATAACAACTTTTCTATCAATAACTGACCACATATAGATGGTGGTCCAATAAGATTAGCATCATACAGTCCAGATGTGTAGCAGGCTATATCACCTAGGTTTGCGTAACAAACACTCTGTGATGTTCACATAACAACGAAATTGCCTAACAAAGCATTTCTCAGAACTATCCCTGTCGTTAAGCAACACGTGACTGTATTATAAACTCTATCCACCTTCAGTCTTTTGTACTGGACACCATGTTGTCTGCTCTGCCAAAATAGCATGTTGCATAGTGGGAAATGGATCTTGGTCAGGAGATCTGAGCTCTGCTTCTAGCTGTGCTGCTCTAGCCTCTTAGCTCTTCACTTGCTGGCCGTCAGTCCTGTAATCTGTAAAGCGCAGGGGCTGTAGATCTCTAATATACTCTTTCACCCCTAACATTTTTTGAAGATATAAAATTATAGGCTTGGCTTTTCTATGCCCCAAGCAGCTAATATTTGATGAGCAATCCAACAGTCATTCATTAAGTATTTACCACGTATCTCCTACTTTCCATATTGTACTGAATACTGAGACAGGGCTGGATAAAAACAATTCATTCAATTGGATCTCCTTTTCCTAATCACAAATATCTAAAATTTATACATAATTAAAGGTAAGACTTTAAAGGCAAGTAATGCAGGAAGAAGTAACGCAGTGACTTAAATTCATACCAAGATATCAATATCAGATCTGCTCCTGAGAGTTGGGTTTGGCAAAGAGAAAGGAGAGAAAGACCAGGAGACTCAGCTACCTTGACCTGGAGGCAGGACATGTGAGTAAAGGAACAACTAGCTGGGAAGCCAAGGCTGCTGCTGCTGCTGCCCTTGACCTAACACACTTGGCTCTATCCTGAGCACCCCGATAGCCTAGCGTGACAACACTTTTGGCTTGGGTTTCATTATATTAAATATAGTTATCTAAAGATAAACTTTAGCCACCATTCTATTATGGGAAGAAAATGACAGGAATTGGCTTCAATTGCTTAAAACTTAGAACACTGAGTCTATGACTGACATGACCTTCAATGAAATGGAATACTATATCCAAATTGATCAAGCTTATGATACAATATTCTTCCACATGTTTTACCATTTCAAGCTTTTTCTGTTCTTGTGTAACACTAGTGAAAATTGTGTAGTTAGAGTAGGAGAAAGGAGTTTGCATTTGAAACCAAAAGTATCAAATAACTAGAGAAATTATTTTTGACTCAGAGTGTTTTTATTGGTAAATACACCACTGGCCAGACTTGAATTTTTAATTTAAAAAAAACACTCTGATTTATTTTGTTATAATAAAAAGCAGCAAAAAAATGTACTAACCCAGCTTTTGTACAAGTCCAGAATGTAACTCTGAGGAAAATACTTTTAGTTAATCTTTTTGTACGGAATAAAATCTGCAGACCACCATTACAGCCCATCTCCTATAACATCCAGCCACATCCAGAGCTGCTTGCTGGTCCCTCAGTCCATGGCCTGTGTTGACACAGCACCATATGTGTCTCTTGTCGCTTAGTACTACTGTTAGTCACATAGCTATCTGTTTCCCTGTGGACTATGAGCTCCCCAAGGGCAGGGACCATGATTATTCATCTTCCCCAGCACCTGGAACAACATCTGCATAATATATATGCTCAATTATGTTAATTGAATGACAGTAAACTATTTTTATTTTCAGTGGTCCTCTAATTATGTAAAGCAGGATAGCTATAATGAATATCAGAATCCTAAATGTAACATCACTGTGTATCTCTGTTAGAATGAAAATCTTTTAGAAATTAAAAAAATTAAAAGAAATGAATTTTAGTCAAACATTTTCTGAGTTATGTAAACACAACAAGTCCTTAAATGACTCTGTTTTCCGTGCCTTCTTCTATGTAAATATGTGGGAAAATGGAGCCTCCTGTTACTTTTTTATTTTTCCTGTTTGGTTTTAACTAGCATTGTTAATATAGAACAAAACATACAAACTTTGGAAACAGCTATATGATGGTACTTTTCATTTTTTATCCCCAATTTGAAGGCCTGTAGATACAGCCACTCGGTGTCTAAATATTTATTTACAAAATGTCAACAGACAGGAAAAAGGGTAAATAGAAATGCTACTGATTTTAATGAGAACTGGCTCTGAAATCTAAGATTAACTAGGTCTCAAATGCTGCAAATAAATACTTATTCTTCTGGACCAATACTTATCTGAATCCAACATCAAACACTGAGCTACGACAAACTTTCTTATGACATTTTCCTGAGCAATGGATAAAAAACAAATATAATGAAGGACAAATATTAACTCTGGTTCCATTCATCTCCCCTCACTTGCCCAGTTCTCTGTAATTTATCTGCTTTAGTGTCCATGGACAGATTTCATATGCTATCGTGCACTAAAGAACTATGATACTTTTTTGAAGAGTTGTTGACAATGCTGGCTACATTCTTGGACAAGAAAACAACAAGCTTAGGGTGGCAGGTCATTTCACAATCTCAAGAAGGTCATATCAAAGAAGGATCTGTTAAATTATTTTGGAATCTGTTGATAATTATATAAAGACAGTTTATGAATATTAATGGATTTTTAATAAAGTTGTAATCTGCTTTGCTTCAAATGTGTATGTAATTTACAACTCTAATTCCACGAATACTTGAAGTGGTTCATAAATAAAATGCTTATGTGAGACTGTTAACTATAAAGTCAGTGAGAAGCGATAGGCAGTCATGTAGTGTACTGGGCAATTTAGGGAGTGATTTTGCCAGTCAGAAGACATTTGGCAACGTCTGAAGACGTTTTTGATTATCACAGTTGGGGTAGGGGGAGCTGGGCAGGTGAATTGCCACCGGAATGCAGTGGGTGGAGGCCAGGGATGCTGCCTCATGTCCTGCAGTGCACAGGACAGCTACTCCCCCTCCCCAACAGAGAATTATCGGGCCCAAAATGCTGACTGAAAAATGGTGATGTAGAAAAAGGAACAATTATTCAACCAGAAACCAGGTATAATAAATATAACAAACTGTTAAAGTTATCTTTTAGCTCCTTGGCTCTCAAATTTGGCTAACGATAATTTTGGAAAGAACGTAGAAGTGTTCTTCATATACCTGTTTTTTATTTTCTTTGTTATTGGTTTTGGATCCTCCACAAAACCAAAAACTTGAGATTAGTTTGACAGTTATGAAAATACTAGGGAGCCAAACTAAGATATTTTAAGGGTAGAACTTAGTAAGCATATAGTGATGGTTCTCAAACTTTCGTGTACACAAGATTCACCCGGGGGCTAATTGAAGACACAATTCTACAACTTCTTGTTGAGAGATTATTATTTAGTGGGCATCAGCTTTGAGAAATCTTAATTTAGTGGAATGAATTGTTAATGTAAACCTTAGATGAGCACTTCCCAAACCTGGACCACCAGAATTATCTGAGGAATGTTTCAAAATATAAAATATAAAATGTATATATATAGGTCATGTTCCCAGAAATTCTGATTCAATAGATCTCAGAATAGAGCTCAAACAACTAAATATATTTTAAAGCCCCCACGTTGATTCTATTGATCAATGAGGGATTAGATTTGCCACCACACTCTATTATTATAATATATCATTTGGCCTAAACTCAATTTTGACAGAAGTTAGATGAAAGTCTATTCAAAACTGAATTTCTGAACAGTGCCTGGGCGAGGTGTAGGACAGGAATTTGGTTTATATTTAAGTCCCAATTGCCCAGCTCACTAGGTATGTGATCCTGAATACTTCAAGTTCTTCAAGTTTCATCTTTGGTAAAATGGGAATTATGACACTCACTTTGCAGTGAGATTGTGTGGATCAGTTAGTAAAGTACCTGGCACAGAGGAAGTACCCAATAAACAATTGTAAGCTTTAAAGCAAAATAGATATCTAGACATATATAGATGTAGCTAATACATATATATATCTATGTATTAGAAATCAGTTATTCCAGCATCAATATTAATACTATTCATAAAAAATTAAAGAGTTTAGAATTATATCCTTGCCTAGAGAGTTGTGCCTCTCTATCAAATAGATTGGCTGTCAGAATCACTCCATAGAAAATACTCCAACATATTTAAAAGTCATTTTGCATGCTTCAACTTCAGCACACACTGTGGAGAAATGATGCAGTAGTTACCTTCTAAAATGGGCCCTAATGATTGCTGCCTGCTCGTATTCACAGCCTATTGTTATCCCTTCCCTTTGAGTGTGAGATGGACTTTTTTACTCACTTCTAATGGACAGACTATAGCAGAAGTGATGGGATGTCACTTCTGAGATTAGGTTATAAAAAGATCATGGCCTCTGTCTTGAGTACCCTCTCTTGCTCTCTCCTTCACTTGCTCCAAGGGAAGACAGCTGCCATGCTGTGAGCTTCCCTATGGAGAGGCCCATGTGGGAAGGAACTGATGTCTCTGGCCAAAAGGAAGTGAGGATTTGAGGCCTGCCAATAGCCACATGAGTGAGCTTGAAAGTGGGTCATCCCTCAGTCAAGCCTTGAGATGACAGAAGCCCAGGTTGACCCCTCGATTGTAGCCTTATGAGAAACCTTGAGGCAGAGGCACCCAACTAAGTTATGCCTGAATCCCTGACCCACAGAAACTATGAGATAATAAATATTTGTTGTTTTAAGCTGCTAAGTATTGGGGAAATTTGTTACACAGCAATACATAACCAATACAAATGACTTTGATGTTCTGCTTACAAATTCAAGGATGTAAGTTTAACTTTTGAAAGCAGAAAGGTCACCATGAAAAAGGATGTATTTCAAAATGTTCTTGGATGAAACCAAAGAACCATCATAGTAATTCATATCATTTGGCATCATGTGAACTTTATTATTCACAAATGTGAAACATAAGAGCCGTACCACAATTATCAGGTCCAGGCTCAGCTGCAGATACAGGAAATATGGAAGTTTCTACAGTAGTGCTCATTAAGTGGCCACAACACAAGAAAATAGTTGGCTCCAAAAGTGGCATATAATTGGTAAAGATTACAGTGATTTCTCAGGAAGTTGATAGCCAAATTGTTTGATGTTAACATGGATATTTTGAGATCTTAGTGATGGCAGAAATTCTAAGGTCATCTAGTGTCAACAAAAATCCTAAAGTAATCACAGAGGAATTTTCAATTTAAATAGGAAACTAGTTCACGACATTCAGAAATGGCTGATGTGAAATCTTTGACTAGGAATTCTCTCCAGTATCCCCGAATTGGTTTTGCTGAGAGCATAAATGAATGTGTCACTTACCAGACCACTTAGGTCACTCTTTCAAGTTGTGCCCTCTCCTGTGGGAAATCACAGATTCTGCAGTGATCTTCTGAACCATATGGGCTAACGCTCCAGAAAGTAAATCTGCACTTACTCATGGGAATTTTAACTAAGCTATCCTTGAGAATGTCTTACTGTCTCTGTACAAATAGTCAACTGAAAGGATGGTGGGGAATGCCCAAGAAGATTGGCTGATTTCCTCCTGTAACTTCATGTTCAACCAGAAGAGCCAGTATCCGTAGTTCAACCACCATTTCAAATTGGATAAGGTCTTAAAAGACAATAGCCATATACTCTGGATACAGCATGGGTACACCCATAATTTTACTCAATTTTAACATAAGGCGTCATCTTCTTTGGAATATATGACATTGAACTACAGGTGGTTTCTTCCAGTCATTGGAAGGAGAGGTTTTGAAGTCAGACTGATCAAACTACCTTTCTGTGTTTCCCAAGCCTAATATGTAATCTCTACGTGAGTTTTGACTTTACCTCACTTCTCTGAGTTGTAGTTTTTTCATCTGTAAAATGGGGTGATTAATAGCACCTACCTTATTTAATCACAAGGAATAAAATCCAAATAACATATTTATTATAATGTCTCCAACAAAGTAACTGCTCTGTAAATGCAAGTTGTCATAATAAGAGTAATAATTATTCTGTGTCATTTCAGATAGGCATATATATGAATGTGTACTTTCCTCTTTGACCAGGTGTGAGTTGTTTTCAGAGTGCTGATGGAAGATCACTTGGAACCCAGAACTTTGTGCAGCTGAAGGATCATCCAAGTGAGAGAGTGATGAAATTCACAGAATTTATTAGACATACAAAGACACTCAAAGTTAAAATTAAGAGTCTCTTTCTGAAAGATGTACTAGAGAATGTACTCCAATAAAATAAAAATGAATCCAGGAGAAGTAGATGCAATAAGCAATGGTACACAAAGACTGGTAAAACATTTTTAATTCTAAATAAGTTTTTAATCAGTGTATTTGACAATATGTTTAATAAGTGTATTCTCTGCCGGCTCCAGTGTAATTTGGTTCTTTCACACAGGAAGAGAAAAGATATGAGCCTATGTAGTTTATGAAAAACAATTGAATATTAATGTTTTTCTTGTTTTTTTAATGACATAAAAGTATAAAAAGGAAAGTTAACCAGTACTCTTGCAGTTCTTGAGATAACTATCTTTAATATTTGTGACCATGTTTTTATGTTGCATATGTAATTTTAAATAACTGGAATTTATACCATACATGCTATGTAAAAATAAATTTCAGTAACCATTTGGGGGAAAATAGTCCATAGAATATCAGTATGAGATGTAGAAGGGAGAGATGAGGGAAAAGGGACGGAAATAAAGGCATATCAAGTCTCCTTTTCAGTAAGACAATATAGGTGCTGGTGAAGTGTTGATATTGATTATAAAGTCCAAATTAAATTATGTGCTTTTAAAAGCTAGGAATAACTAGTCAAAGAATAGTAATATTCTAGCGTATAACTACATAAAGGAGGTTTAAAAGGTAAAGGTCATATGTGCAATACTATACCAATAAATATGAAATGAAATGCACAATTTATTAAGAAAATTAAAATTATAAAAACTGGCACAACATAAGTAGAATACCTGATTAGACCATCATCCGTTGAACATATTGAAATCAAAATTCAAAATACATGCCCCAACCCTCAAAAGGTAGTAAGTTCTAATTCCTTTACAGATTGTATCTACCAAACCTTCAAGGAACATGGGATTCTCTACTTATACAAACCGTTCCAGAGCATAGGAAAAGATGGAAAGCTACTAAATTTATTTTATGATTCACGTAAAACACTGGAATCAAATATGACTAATGATAGCAAATTATAGCAAACTATAGGCTCTCTTATTTATGTACAAAAATTAACAGCTTGTCTAGAGACTTGTACAGACCCCATTATAAAGTTTAATAAGAAAAAAGATGCCATTTCTCATAGGCACAAAAACAACAAGAATAGCTAGGAATATAATGTTAATTTTTAAAATCCGTGGAAAAATATAGAATGTTGCTGAAGAACCTAAAAAAATGCTTTAGTATATGGAATGATATATCATATTTATGGATGCATAAACTCAATATTTTATGACTACCAATTCTAACCATATTAATTTATCAATTCAATTAATCCCAAATAAAATCCCAATAGAATTTTTCACAGCAGTTGAAATTTTAATTCGAAAATTCATGTACAAGAGTAAATGCAAAATGGTAGCCAAGACAATATTTAAAAATAAAAGACGGATTTTCCCTGTGTGATATAAAAACAGATTATAAAGTATAGTAATTAAAACTGTGTGGAATTGGCTGAGGAACAAATACATCAGTGAAATTAATTATATAATGCAGAGACTGGCCCAGGCATAGTTGGGAAATGAGGCCATGAGAGATGCAGTATTTCATATGAACAGAGAAAAGACAGATTATTCAATAAATGCTTTCCAGGCAATTGTCTAACCATTTTGAAAAAATAATTATATTCTTCCTATGGCAATTGTAATATTAAATTCTGGATTAATTAAATACCTAAGTGTAAAGACAATACAATGAAAATAATAGAAGAAAGTATAAATGCTTAAGTTCATGTCCTTGAAACAGGGAAGATAGTGTGACAAGGCACCAAAAATTGGTAAGATTGGCTTATCAAATGTTAGGACTTCTCCTTGATGAAATACATCACTAACAGAATAAAAAGATGAGGACATTAAGGGAGAAAATATTTGCAATGTAATGATAAAGAGCTTTCATCAAGAATATACAAAGAATTTCTACAAATCAATAAGGACATGCAGTGCAATAAAATTAGCAAAAGAAAGGAACAGTCAATGAAGAGAAGAGAAACACAAATGGTGGACGCAGGTCTAAAAATTTATTCAACCTCATTAATATTCAGAGAAATAAAAATTCAAACCACATATTTATCTATCAAATTGTCAAATATTAAAAGGTTTAATGCTATCAAGTGTTTATGATGGCGTGAGGAATGTGATCCTCTCATACAGTTTATAATTTAAAATGCTCATAACACGTTTCCCAGGAATAATTGGGCATGTACCCTAAAAATGTACTGTGCCTGGCAAGAAGGTGGCATGCATAAAAATGTTTGCTACAGAAAGGCAGAAACAGCCTAAATATCTCTTCGAATTATCAATACTATATCAGTATTAAGAAGCAGTTAAAAAGGAGGATTTGGGGCCCAGCCCAGTGGCTAGTGGTTAAGTTTGCGAGCTCTGCTTCATCAGCCTGGGGGGTCACAGGTTCAGATTCTAGGCACGGACCTAGCACTGCTCATCAAGCCATGCTGTAGCAGCATCCCACATAAAACAGAGGAAGACTGGCACAGATGTTAGCTCAGCGACAATCTTCCTCAAGCAAAAAAGAGGAAGTGGGCAACAGATGTTAGCTCACGGCCAATCTTCCCCCCCCCCGCCCCCCAAAAAAGGAGGATTTGGACTAATGATTAGATTTCTAAAAATCTTTTATTAAGTTATAAAAGCTTGTTGTAGAATGGTATATGTAAATAAACATCAGTTATAAATTTCAAAATCTCAAAACAACACTTTTTTCCATGGATACATATATGTGTTTAATATTTTAGATGGTCTGGAGCAAAGGGCCACCAGACAATGACTTTCCTGGTTTTGTGAGGTCTATGAGCTAAGAATGATTTTTACAATTTTAAATGGTTGAAAAAAAATCCGAAGAAGAAAAATAGTTTGAAACATACGAAAATTATATGAAATTCTCATTTCGTTGTGCCTGAAGTTTTATTAGAATGCAGACACAATCATTTATGACTTTAAATTTAAGTGTCGCTGATGCTTTCAGGCTACAATGGCAGAGTTGAATAGTTGTATAGAGACAGTAAGTATAAGCCTAAAAAATTCCATTAATTTAATTAGTATTTAATTAATAGTAAATATATAAGCCAAAAATACTTACTCTCTGGCCCCTTTACAGAAAAAGTTTGCCAACCCCAAGGGATAAACACAAACTAACTGCGGTAGACAAACAGACTTTCACCCTTGGCATTATTGTTCTGGTTTTAAAATAGAACGATTTCTCCTTGTGTTGCTTAGATTTCTGAAAGAAGTCACAGTCTTTAAAAAAGAGAGAACTTGCTAGCTCAAGTAAGCTGAAAATGTCTCAGTTCAAGGCAGCTTCATCTGTGGCTTGCCTCAGTTTACATTTTCCTCAGGATCCATCTCTTGGTTTCACTTCCCCTGGGCCAATTCCACTCTCAGGCCCAAATTTTTCACGAGAGGGTTGCCACCACTTCTTGGGTCTTGGTTTCCCTATTTGAATACAGAGAAAGAAGCCAGTTTCTTCATCCTAGTAATCCTACCAGTATGTTCCAAGTTAGGAAAAGAGATAGGCAGTGGGAGCAGACAGGTTGATAAGAAGGGATATTTTCTCATTAACACTGTTTAAAATTGCCTGGAAGTGTTGATGATTAAAAACAACTGACTTGTACTTAGTTTTCTTACTGCTTTTAAATTCTCCATAGGCAAGGCTCTCCTTTATTGCCTGCAGATGGGGCAGACCTCAGCCAGCCTCTTCGTTGAGGCATTGGTCCTAGAAGGAGCCCGCAATCACTCTAATTAGATTACTGTGTACTCAGATACCCAAGTGTGAATGAGAAGAGATTACAGAGGTCAGGAGAAAGCAATACACTGATTGGCTTAGACCTCGGCACCTGTACAGCACCAAAGTCATGAAAACCAAAAGTGTGCTCAAGAGCAGCCCAAATAAAACTTGGGGCTGTTACCAGAAGAGGGGAAGATGCCAGAGAAACAAATAATAAGGAAATCTACTGCAAATTTCTACCTATGTAATTAAACATTCATATTAAACACGAAAGAAAAAGTATGTGTTTGGCTCTAGATTCAAATCCTCTTGCTTACTAATGATGTTTTCTTGGACAAGTTCTCATTTTCTTCCTCTATAATAAGTTGCACATCATAGGGTCATTTTAAATGTAAAATAAGATTAGATAGGTAATCAGTCTAGGACTTGGTATATAATAAGTGTTTAATAAGTGTTATCCAGTATTACTTGTTATTGTGCTAGGAATATGGCATAAAGCCAACAACATCCAACGCCACTGTGATTATAACATTAGTTATAAGGAGAGGGTAATGAATGGCAGGCTGTTCCATGATTCAATGTGAACTTTTATAATCTTTGCTCTTCTTTTTTTTTTTTTTTTTTTTGCCAGCTTCCACCATTTTATGGGGCAATGGTTTTGATGTCGCTGGCCTGTAATAATTTATGTACAATAAAATCTTGTTTCCCTGAAGGCTGCTTATCTCTTGTGAGACTGTTTGCATTGATGGCCCAAATAATGGTCTCCCTATAGCCATACTCTTTTTTACCATGCGACTTTGAAACTCCTCCCATCAAAGGGAGAGTCCATTTCCCCACCCCTTAAATATGAGATGACCTTCTGACTTGTTTGGCCAACAGAGTGTAGGGAAAGCAACAGTGTACCAGTTCCAAACCCAGGTTCTCAAGAGATTTCACATACTTCCACTTTCTCAAAACCTGGACTCCACCATTAAGAAGAAGCCTGGGCTAGCCCCCTGGACAATGAGGGACCATGTGGAGAAGAGATGAGGCACCCCAGTTTCCAGCGAGTTGGTGCGTGATTTGACGAGAGAGCTCTGCCTAGATCAGCAGAGCTGCTCACCCAACCTCAGCTGACCAGAGATCCTTGAGTGAGTGCAGCTGAGGCTAGAAGAATCATCTAGCTGCCACAGATGCATGAGCAATAATAAACAGCTATGCAGTGACAGCGAACCAATTCACCTTGTCTGTAATATGCACTGAACTTTCACACATTTGCTTTTTCTTGAAATAACATGCTCAGTTTCCCCTTTTCTCTCTTGTAATTCCTTATTCAACAACAAACATTTGATTTAAGTGAGTGCAGGAAAATTCTAACAAAGTAGGAGATTAAATCATTTTCTCTAAATTTTGATGAAGCTGGAGTCATGATTTTACCGAAAGTTCGGTCTCTGATCCCAATGCCAATCCAAACAACGAGAATAGAGTTTTGGGAGAAAAAAGAAAGGCTTTACTTTGCCAGGCAGAGGGAGCAAAGCAAGGGCCAGCATCCCAAAAGTTACTTGCTCCCCGTTAAGAAATGGGTAGGGGTTTTCATTTGGGGTTTTAGGTAGGGGAGGGGGGCTGTGGATTTCTTGGTCCGCATTTTCCCATCGGCCTGTGTCTGAGGCTGCTTCCAGCAGAGAAGACAAAGGATTTCTCAGAGGAGTGTCCTTGGCTGTTTATGTCCACGGTGAAAGGTAGACTGACGTCAGGAAGCCGAGGAGTTGGGCCTGGGAAGCTTCAGTTTCTTGATATTCTCTGGACGTTAGTTTCTCTGTAAGAGAACTTCAAGTTCCTGTTATTAGCCACAACTTTAGTGGGAGGCCATCTGGACTTTAACAATTTGTAACTTCTATTTGGTCATAAAGCTCAGGGAGTTAGAGGTTAAAGAAACAAACATTTACATATGAGTGTAACTGGAAATGTGTGCTTTTAGTTTTAACCCGTATATGCCAGGTTCACTGCAGGGGAACCAATAGCAGGGCTGATATTAACCAAGAGCTGGGAACAATCGCTTTGGAGCAACTTTTGGTTGGCCTTTTTGAGTTCATGAGAAAAGGTTTGTGCCTTTTTCTTGTGTGTTTTTGTTGTTACTGTTGTTGTTCAAAGAGAGTACAAATATACAAATAACCAGACAAAATATGCATGATTTTTTTTAACATGTGAACTTTAAAAAAAAAAAAGGAAGAAAGTAAACAATACTTTTATTTACTCTCTTTCCTTTAGGAATTGTTTTGTTTTCCACCTGGGATGTTCTCCACAATTTCAGCTGGAATTGGTTTTAGTTCTATTCCCACAACATTTTACTGTTAGACCAGTATGTGACTGAGCATCTTCCACTTTAATTGCTCTAATTTGCAAACATAATTCTGATGGAATTATTCATTGTAAAGTGCACCTTTGGGTCTTCCAGAATTCTGCCTTTTTTCTGTGAATCCATTGCATTAATTTACCTGCAAATTCCTCCTTTCTCTAGAGGCTTCTCTGGTTATGTAAATACTTTTGTACAGATTTCCCATTACAAACTGTTCTGAAACACTATGTTCTCTCATTTTTTTTCTGCTTAGATTTGGACATAGGTCTTAGATGCTTCTCAGTTGCAGTTTTTAATGATCTTTTTTTCTCATAAATCAGAGATTGTTGTCGTATATCTAGTTCATTAATCACTTTGTTGTAATAAACAGTAAAATGTTGATACAGAATTCTAGCCCTCAAAGATCCTAATTTCACTTCCAACACAAGTTAATCTTTAGTTTTGAAGGTGCATTGGTAATAAAGATACATGTTTTTCAAGATAATTTTACCCTGGTTTATTCTACCATACACTGGTTGGAGTAACAATCGATGAATTTGAATCTAGGAAAGAGTTGTGTTGGCAACACAATTTCATTATTTTTATTCTGTGTGGCATAAATATTTTGTCACTAGTAGCTGTTTCTAAGATGCTTGAATTGTGATCTGATAGTAGCCTTGTAAATAAGCTAAAATATGTGCAGACCAGCACATACATTCAACCTATCAGTGGATATAGTTCACTTTACTATTGCATCATCCTTTAACTATTTGTGTCCATGTTTCTGTCTCTCATACATTGTGTGCTTGCAGAGGACAGGAATTTGCCTGAAATACAATAGATATTCAATTAATATTTGAGGACAGAAGGAAGGAAGAGAGGAAGGAGGAATTGAGCACGTGTGCACATATGTAACTGAATATAAGACTTAGAAAACAAAGAATAATCATATTGCAGATATTGCCCTTGGACTTAAGTTCATAAGCTTATATATATGTGAGCAGAGAGGACCCATCTTTGGTACAGCACATCGCAGCTGCTACTCTGAGTCTTGTAGCCTGAGCATACTTTCTCAGACAAGCAGAAAGTATGGAGGGAAGTAACTTGTCACTTTTAACTGGTACCATCTGTGCCATATCAGTCCTACCCACACTTCAGGCTACCTTTTCAACCCTTAATGTTTATTTTAGCTCCACTTCTGGCTGGTGAGGAAAAAAGGGACAGGATAGCTCAACTCCTGCCTGCCTGCCTGCCTGCCTCTCTTCCTTTCTTCCTTCCTGCCTGCCTTCCTCTCTTCCTCCCTGCCTCTCTTCTTTTCTTCCTTCCTGCCTGTCTTCCTCTCTTCCTGCCTTCCTTCCTCTCTTCCTCCCTTCCTGCCTGCCTCTCTTCCTCCCTTCCTGCCT